>NC_051446.1:23396939-23481292 GCF_001649575.2 Kryptolebias marmoratus
AAGTAGACCCTGTAAGTACCTGATACGTACCATGTAAGTACCTGATACGTACCATGTAAGTAGACCCTATAAGTACCTGATACGTACCATGTAAGTACCTGATACGTACCATGTAAGTACCTGATACGTATAATGTAAGTACCTGATACGTACCATGTAAGTAGACCCTATAAGTACCTGATACGTATAATGTAAGTACCTGATATGTACCATCTTAGACCCTGTAAGTACCTGATACGTACCATGTAAGTACCTGATACATACCATGTAAGTAGACCCTGTAAGTACCTGATATGTACCATCTTAGACCCTGTAAGTACCTGATACGTACCATGTAAGTACCTGATACGTATCATGTAAGTAGACCCTGTAAGTACCTGATACGTACCATGTAAGTACCTGATACGTACCATGTAAGTAGACCCTATAAGTACCTGATACGTACCATGTAAGTACCTGATACGTACCATGTAAGTACCTGATACGTATAATGTAAGTACCTGATACGTACCATATAAGTACCTGATACGTATAATGTAAGTAGACCCTATAAGTACCTGATACGTACCATGTAAGTAGACCCTATAAGTACCTGATACATACCATATAGGTACCTGATACGTACCATGTAAGTACCTGATACGTACCCTGTAAGTACCTGATACGTACCATATAAGTACCTGATACGTACCATGTAAGTACACCCTGTAAGTACCTGATACGTACCATGTAAGTACCCCCTGTAAGTACCCTGTACGTAGCATGTTAGTACTTGGTGCATGTACATACCAGGCAGGTAATTCCAGCTAAAATCCTCATTACCTGAAACCTTCCTGTCAGGTTTGCAGCAGACCTGAGTGCTGCTTGTGAAGTGAAGGCCGAGTGAACCGTCTTTAAAGTTAAACTGTGAGCCACGGTGTTTTTACCCTCGGATATCTCTCACTTTTATAACCGTCACCATAAAATCTGCCCCACCTCTCTGAGGTAAAAACTAAAGAGAAGTCACACGATTGTGTTTTCAGACAAAGCACCTAGGTGTCGTATTCAACAGGATGTGAGGTGCTGTTCGCTCTAAAAACAGGGGTCCAATCGGAATTTTTAAAACCAAAGAGCAGCTTGAAAGCACTTCCTAATTCCTCTAAAACTGAGGTCTCACTGTTTCCTATCGTGAATGCAAACCCTATCCAGTTTTGTTCATCTGCAGCTTTGTTTCACTTCTTTATTTGGCTGTAACACCAACATGCCTCTCTCTCTCTTCACATTCGACGACAGGCTCAAACCTGCCCAGAACTATAAAAATCCAGTCACGTAATGAGTGGAAAAAAACTTTAAATAGCTCAAAAATTACTGTCTGAAGGCAGCCTGTCAGATCCTGTCAGGAAGCAAAGCTGGAAAAACTGCAAGCTTCACATTTTGATCACAGCAAGATAGCAAAACTAGAGATAGGGGTGTAAAAAAAGAGCTTTTTTTCCTATCAGATCCTAGTTTTGTTGGAATCAAATTGAAACATCTACAGAAGTCTTTCCCACCTGTGTTTGGGAGCAAAAAGATGCACCTGTTGTGTTTGCTTTAAAGGCCTTAAGAGAAAGTGGGAAACGGGATGACTCACAGGCAATCATTGTCTTTTATGGACATTTAATTATGGTAAAACTCGTCTTAAATACGTACAAGTCTGGGGATGATTGAAAAAAGACAAGACAAGCTGTCGCAAAAAAACGCAAACAGGAAACAGGCGTTTTCTGCAGAAACTTTTTGTTGCAGAAGTTTGAAGGCGACTTACTAACATCACTAGCTAATAAGCGTGTCTGTTAACTAAACTTTCTCATTATTTAAATAAAAAATACCTCCCCAAGCGATGTTAAGTTCGTACAGAAGCTAACCGACCGACAGCCGCCCTGTTTGACCATCAATTTGTTGAATTTCCTGCTAAAACGTACCGAGTAGCTCGGTTTAGTAAACGTTAGCATTAGCTAGCTTGTTAACGTTGCCTGGTCGCTAATCGGCGGGGGGGGGGTACTAATTTGCGTGCAACACTAGTGGGGTACCGAAAACGGGGAAGATACGTGTTGCGTACCGACAAAAAGATCCGCTCTCTTCTTCTTCTTTTTTCTTATTTCTTTCTTTTTAGGCGCGGTCCGTCTCGTTCGGGTCCCCGGGCAGCAGCCGACTCTCTCAGCGGCGGACGGACCGCGTCATGACCACACTCCAGCTGGTTTACGGACACCGGTGACGCCTGTAGCGGATCAGAGTGAAGGGGTTTCCCGCAGCGTTCAAGACGAGCCGGCGCGAGCTGCAGCGCCCCCCACCGGCACCAACAGGAACTACACATGTTTACATAATCTCTAAATGATTGTTTATTTTAGGCACTTTAGCACCTGAAACAAAATGCATGGAGCTATTTTTGTCACATTTAATACATACATAGATTAGACACACTGTGCATGTTAAAACCACCCATAATTTCCTTTTTTTGTGTTTATTTTCTTTAACTTAAATTAGCTACTTTTTAAGTCACTACTGAATAAAGCCACTTTAAAAGTTGACAAAAAAAGTCTAAAACGAAAGCTAGCAAGCCTTAAATACTTCTGTGACAGTTTAATTTTATCCATGAGGTATTTTGCTAACAGACAACTTAATTTAAAGTTTTAAATAAAAATTTTGCACAGTGAGTAGCACTTAAAGTATGTGATGTAAATGACCCCCAGCTGCTACCACACCAGGTTTTAGTTCAGTGGCTGTAAAATTCACTGAATTATAGCCATTTCTGTGTTCTCTCAGGCCAGATGGCTGAGGCGGCCATCTTAAATGGGGTTGGCTCCTTAAGTTAAGCAGTCATAAAGGTACATATAATGATTATTTCCTCTAAGTTTAATTAATTTCCATCCAATGGTTCATGAGATATTTTGCTAACAGGCACACGAATGCACACCCTAATGACTGCCATGTGGTGCCAAGCAGAAAATCTAAAAACATATTATATTTTTAATGTTTTCATTTAGTCTCCAGCAGGGGTCAGCAACACATCAGACACCACTCAGATCCTCAGTTAACGTTTTAAACATATATGACTAAAAAGGCATGTTTATCTGTAACTTATAGCCTTTTTTACACATTTCTAGTCAAGCAAAATATATTTTTTAACATCTGTTTTGCCTAAAGCCTCGGTGGGATTCTGTGCCGGGGTTTTAATATTTATTCACAATAATATAGATCAGTCAATAAGCTGCGTAAAGATGCGTCAGAGCAACAAAAAGTGTGTTTATTGGTGGGAATGTAGTGAAATGGTGTGTGTGTGCGTGCATGTGTGTGTGTGTGTGTGTGTGTGTGTGTGTGTGTGTGCGTGCATGTGTGTGTGTGTGTGTGTGTGTGTGTAGGAGCAGTTGGTGACTGCAGCAGCAGCAGCAGCAGCAGCAGAACAGTTCGGGGTTTTGCAGAGCAGAGACGGACGCGTGGGGTTCTGGAGGACAGAAACGAGGACGCAGAGACAGGTGAGCCGGTCCGAACTGCTTCAGAACCGGGTCTTCACGGCTGTTTGCCCCGCACAGAGAGAATCCCTGGACCGAAGGTGACAGGAGAAGGTTTGTGTGCCGGAGCTGCAGCTCAGGTCGGACAGGTGCACCAAGGTGCGCGGATAGATCCACATTTATTCCTGAAAGTTGGAATGATTCTGTTATTTTTATGTCTCCGTGTTCCTGTTGAGTCAAAGAGTGAAGGCGAGCAAACTCATTAACGATTATTCTGCAACTTTAAGGCTTCAGGTGAAGAAACAGCCCAATTTATTCGAGTAATATTCCTGTAAATGTCACTTTAAATAGCATCTTTACTATTTATTGTGCATCTTTTATATGCTATAGGTAACAGCTAAAGCAAATAAATTGTACAGATTGTAAAAAAGGATAAATTTAGTTTATTTATATTTAAATTAGAGCTCATATGCTTGAATAGAAAGTTTAATCTGCCTATATCCTATATAAATGAAATAATGTGCTGCAGTACAATCTGTTTCTTTAAAATAAAGTGTTAAAGAAACAATAATTCTTTTAGATTAAATGTAATTTATAATTCAGTCATCATTGTTGTGAATGCATTCATCAGTAATGTGATAAATGAATAAATGTTTCGATGATTTAGATCAACTAAATACGAATGCAGGTCACCCGCCATCGTTCATACCAGAGATTTAGATCATCCTGAGCTGAGAAATGGCGGCTTTAGCTGATGTTGTTTCGGTCAAACATTAAAAACTAAATTGTGTGTAAAATCTGAGATCTGGGCCCCGGCTGTTTGCCCTCAGAGCAGGTGTTGTGAATGACTCTCAGCTACTAACTCAGCACATTTTAGCTGATTATCTGTAAAACTGATTGAGTTTTAGGCCATTTTTGTGTCTCCAGTCGGCTGTGGCGGCCATCTTTAATGGCCTTGACTCCAATAGTTAATCAGCCTACATTTATTTGAATGTGTGATTTGGTAAAATCCAGAAAAGTGGCACCACAAGAAAGGAGTAATTCATTTATTTATCTGTAAAGACACCCACTGGTTGCCAGGTAAGAAATGGGTCATAAATGATCCGATTACTCTCTGCTCTGATTTGGAGGGTCATTAACCTTTCACGGAAGACAAAAAATAAAAAAGGTAAAGTGGTGAAAGGTCAGAGATTCCCTTTCTTCTCTAAAATGATCTCAGCTGAAGCTCTCAGAGAGCACGGGAGATGATGAGAGCAACAAAAAGTCACATTTTCTGTTCCCCTCGGCTACATTTTATGATTAATCAGCTGAGAGGGAAAACTGAAATGACACAGAGTGAACGCTGATGACTGCCGAAGAAGCTGAAATGTGTCCAGCTTAAAGGAGCAAAACACTAAAAAACAGCAAAAGGTTAGCTGTAGCCAAACGTAGCAAAAGGCTAGTTAAAATTTAAAAGTAGCGACAGGGTAGTTAAAAGCTAAAAGTAGCAAAAGGACAGTTAGCGGTAGCAAAATGCTAGCTAAAATGCTAGCTAAAATGTAGAGGTTGCAAAAATCCAGGTACAAGGTAAAAGTAGCAAAAGGCTAGCTAAAAATAAAAGTAACAGAGAGGCAAGCTGAAAGCTAAAAGTTGGAAAGTTCTATAGCTAAAAACAAAAATTAGCAAAATGCTAGCATGAAGCAAAAAAGCTAAAGGCTAAAAAAGACCAAAGGCTAGCTGGAGGCTAAAAGCAGCAAAAGGCTAACTAAAAGCTAAAACTAGCATAAAAAGACTGAAATAGAGCAAATATACTGATGCAGATATCAAAAATTATGTTTTTAAAGGAACTGAAGATATCTGATTGTATTTCTATGGTGGAAATATTTGTAAATATTTCTTAAAAATATAAAAGTTACAAAAACCAAAACATCAGAGCACCCGTCTCCTGAATGAGCCGAAGGTTTTGACACACGAACAGCTGAAGCAGCGTTCAGTGTTTTTACAGATCAGAATCGGGAAGTTTTTTATCTTAAGTCTTAAAAAAAAGGCTGAAAACAAAGGATTTAAAAATCAGAGCAAACAGCAGAAAGGCTTATTTTAAAAAAGTATATTTAGCTGTTTGAGTCATGTTCCTGTTAGTGAATGTGTTGCATTAGAAACAGTTCTCCATCGGAACAGGCGGATTATTTATATTTATATTTAAATCCACATTACAGTGAAAGTGGCCCACAGCGTGAACCCACTTATTCTTCTATTATTGCTCAGTTAATCACGTTTTGGGGATTTAGCACACAGTAAATGAATAAAAGCACCGCAGTAAACAAAGGTGCATCGATGGGAGTAAATTAAAGCCCAAACGTTTCAGAGTTTCAGACATCACTGACATCAGACGCTGCAGATCAGTGGGAGGGAGTAAACAGGAAGTTAGTTGTCCAGATTGTTCGATTCCTCTTCCCTCCCATCATGCATTGTTCCGAGGCAGATGTGTTTACCTTTCCCCGCCCCTGGCGTCCTGCAACACATCGTTGTCAACGCAGCTCATAATGACACAACATCGGCGTGTTTGTTTGCTGTGCAGCAGATGACAAAACCACCAAAAAAAATGTTTAAAAACGGCTTTCCATCAGCGGGCTGCCCTTCGTGTTTTCAGAGTTCGGTTCTGGAGGTTTCCTCCTCTTCAGTGTCAGAGAGAAGCTGCTCTGTTTTTACATATCAAAGTTTGTTTACAGGTCTCAGGGAGCTTTAATATATTTGTGAAAGTGGTGCCTGACAACTGAATGAAAATGTCACTGTCACCGGATGGATCTGAGGAGCAGAAATGAGAAAAAAAGGGGTAATTTCTCAGACATTTGCATCGTTTCAGTAAGAAGTTTACATCACTAATCATTGGAACCTGATATTATTTTGAAGCTTTTTATAATTTATTCGAACCATCCTTTTTTTTCTGAGGTGGAATGATTTTACAGCATTCAACTTCAAGAACTGGGTGTGGAAGTTTGAATTTATTGCAGATTCAAAAAAGTTAAAAAACAAAAACAACTGGACTTCTATTCTGTAGCTGAAGACGTTTCGCTTCTCATCCGAGGAGCTTTCTCAATTCAGAAATAGAGAGTGTGGAGTTGAGCTTTTAAAGCTGAGATGTGATGTAAGCTGGATAGCTTGCAGATTGTTCTCACTCTCCTAACAATGGCGGCTCGTTAGGATTTGCCATGGCCTGGATGACTGAGAATCTACACCAGCAAATTTATTGCAGAGTTTCTCTAATTTACACCGACTCAAATGCATCCATACACTCCCACTAATATTTGGATTGAAGCGTTTGGCATAATTCTGGTCGGATGTTTGACCTCAAGATGGGTTTTTATAAAGAAAAATACAGACTGATCCTTCTCTGGTCACTATTACTGTTTTGAAAAACTGCTCTGATGTTCCTCAGACATCCTAATTATTCACCAAGAACTTCGATCTCCGAGTCTCTGATCTTCATGGCTCAGCTGCAAAAAGGCAGAGTTTGTAACTCGGTCGCAGTTTCCCCTAAAATGACAGTAAATGACCTTTATTTGTTATTTTTCTGCTTCCCATTTCCACAGCACGCTGAATGTAACATGACACTGAAGCAAAACAACAAAAAACAGAATATAAAAGGTGGAAGTTTGAAATGTTCAGGACCTTGACGGTGAGAGAAACCAGGTTTAGAGAAGTTCTGTAAAGCTTTGTAACAATGGAAGCACTCAGAGAGCTCAAACATTAAAAAAAAAAAAAAATCCAGATCTGTTTATGTGTTAACAGACAGACAAACAACCGAGAACAGAACATCCATGGCGTATTTAAGAAAAAATGGGACTGTATTTGTTAAAAACCTTAAAAAACATCCCCTCACAGAGCTCTTAAAAGCAGTTCAGGTCCAACTTTAACAAAAAAAAAACTGAAATCACTCTAAAAAATATTGTCTTTACTTTGAAATAAAACCTATTTTTGCTGTTTTTCATCCCAATCACACAAACTTTTATCGTGTAGCTAATAGTTTATGTGTAAATAATGTAGTAAATGCTTTTATTCGTGGCGTTTTAAATGTCTTTTCTTTCAAATTTTTTTTAACTCCATGAGCTAAAAATCCTTAAGCGTACGGTGCTTTCTACAAACATATAAAAGGAAGATTAATTCCTGCGAAACGTTTAGAAATCAGCCACTCGTTTTGGAGGAGAAAACTCGTTAAGAGCGGTTCAGAAACTGGAAGAAATAAGAAAGAGGACGTCCTAAAACATTTAGCTGATTTTTAAAATTTTTTTTATTAAAGAGCTCATTTTCTGTCGCTGCTTCCAGGCACCAAATGTTCCCAGAGAAAAATGAAAAGAGAAGACTGCAGAGATATCAGGACAGAAGGTCTGAGAGAGAAGAAGCTCCGAGGCAAACGTTCCAGCACAAATAAATTAGACTTTTAACTTCAATTTAACCAGAAACCTTGAAAAGAAAAGCCCCCAAACGAAGGTTTAGATGCTTTTCTTATCAACATTAGGAGTGCTAATAAATCTGTTGTTTTTACTGAAATACTTATTTGTTCTCGGCTGGAACAAAACCTGAAATCTGTCTCTTTTTTTTCTAGGAGCGTTTTTCAGCTCATCTCACAAGAGCAGCCGAAAGAGCCGAAAGAGTCGGCTCATTTTAGGCGATCTGAGCCGAACGATCCAGAAAAGAGATGTGACTCACGTCAGCTAAAGACAGAGACGAGATGAGGCGACGGGACGGGAGGACAAACGAAGAAAAAAGCTTTGAGAGGACTTTAAATGACTTTAGCTTCTTTAGATTTATTATAGAAGCTAAAACTGAGCTGTTAAAATTAAAAGAAGCAGAATACAAGCTAAAAACGAAACGATGCAGAACGATAGCTAAAAGTAACAAAACGCCAGCTGAAAGTTGCAAAATGGAGCTGTAGCAAAAGGCTAAATGCTAAGAGTAGCAAAATGCTAACCAAAAGCTAAAAGTAGCAAAACATTAGCTGAGAGCTAAGAGTAACAAAATTCTAGCTGAAAGTAGCACAATGCTAACTAAATGCTAAGAGTAGCAAAATGCTAACTAAGAGCTAAGAGTAGCAAAATGCTAACTAAATGCTAAGAGTAGCAAAATGCTAACTAAATGCTAAGAGTAGCAAAATGGTAGCTGAGAGCTAAGAGTAGCAAAAACTAACTCAAAGCTAAAAGGCTAAGTAGAAGCTAAAAGTAGCAAAGAAAAACAAAAACAAAAGTTAAACTGGAGCAGATTAAAAAGAGAACATAAAACAGAACCGTATGTCAGGTCGGGGAGAGGAGAGGCGGCGGGCGATATGCATTCCTTTAACGAATCTCCGGCCTTTAATTCGCCACAGCTCGTATCTTTGGCTCCACTGGATCTCGTGCCTCCCTCATCTGTTAGTTTCAGAGATTAGCGCCGCTGACAGAAAGGTCACCAGCCTCCCTGTGCTTCGCGCCGCGACCGATTAGCTTCGGTGGGCCACCGATCTGGGACCCAGCCGGCGTCGCTCTGCGGCAGAAAAATAAAAATAAAAGGATCCAGGCGGGTCGACCCTTTGATCAGAACCGGAGAGCGAGCAGCCAGGCGGAGATTGTTCCGATGGCACAGGGCCTAATCTCCAGATTATCCATCATGCTGCTCCGCTCCGCACGCAGCTAATTAAAAGATGAAGTTCTGTATTGGGGCGTCACACACCACACAGGCTCATTATCTAAATATCAATTTCTTTTAAATGGTGTTTTGTGTAACGACCTGCTCGGTTAATTGGCTGTAATCAAAGAGCGACGACGCGGAACGGCAAGAAATCTGCAGTTCATGCGTGACTTCTCTTCATTACAGTCTAGTCTTGGTGTTTTTTAATCAGTGGGCACAATTACAGCCTGCATGAAGAAAGATGAGTTATTTTTGATGAATCCATGTCTTTGTAAGATAAGTCTTTATCAGCAAAATAAGAACACTTAAGCACTGCAGAAAGTTACTATCATAGGAAATATTTCCTGCTTCTGCTTTAATTATCTTAGCGAGCACTTTACAGCGTTTTATGCCCAAACTTTAGTTTAGCCTCAATAAAACAACCGATTATGTTTCCTAGATGGTTTGATTTGAGTCGTGCTCATGATTTCTTTATGTTTTCCTTCACAGATTGACTGGAGGGACCATTCTTCTGCTTTTGGGCCCGAAGAGACGCACTTTACAGACACCTATGTGGTTTTCGGATCCTGCAAACTGAGCGCCGTGCCGGACCCAAACGGTCAAACGCGTTAAACATGAGAGGTCGGAGATCCGTTCAGCCCTTCCTGCTGGAGCTGATGCTCCTCAACGGGCTTTCCCAGCTGTGGGCCTTTCCCTTCAGCTCATCCTTGGACCTGGACGTCGTTCCCAGGACCACCGTCTTCTCCAAAGGTAGGAGGGAAACAGGATTCACTGGCTTTACTTTTAAAACCGACGTGTGGGGTTAGCAATGAGCTAAACGGAGCAGAAATGTTCAAATGTTCTTAAAATATTGTAATTACTCCCTTCCCTTATTGGTTTTAATTTATATCGTATTGCAACGTGGTCACGTCATCATAAACCACTAATGTCCCACGTCTGTGTGAACTCTCATAAACATGCAAACTACTGGAGGAGGGAAAGTAACTCGGCTGTATTTATTGAATAAAATGTAAATCCCACGCCTGTTATCACTACATCACACCCTGGAGCTGTGATTCTCTTACTCTCATATATATCAATCATGACAGGCTCTGTAAAAACTAAGGATGGCCGTCTTTCTTTGGTTTTTTTGGTTTTCACTGGTCCACCGGATCAACGCGGAGTGTTTCCACTCTATAATCCTTTCAAAATAAACTACAATGGCAGACGATCTGAGCTGTTTTTGTTGCGTCAGAAAAGCTCCCCCGACTAGAAAAACAGGCTGCTCTGATCTACGTAATTCTTTAACTTTGCTTGTTTTAACTAAACTTTGAATCTTTCAAAATCGCTGCCCATCCCCTGTTCCCACCTCCCTTTGTGGCTCAGAGGTGTCACAGCGGCGGGTTGACTTCAGACAGCTTGACGTGTTTTGTGAAAGTGGCTGATTTTGGCAAACCTGTGACAAATAATGTCACACTCTTTGCTACTTTTCACCAATCAGAACAGAACAAAAAATGAATAAAAGTCCTTGAAAGAGAGCGTTTCAAGAAAAGGGAGGAAATGGCAAAAGTTTTATAATAAAATGTATTACTTTATTTTAGTAGATCGACATTTTAGAGGGTATTTTAAAGGAACCAGGGCTGAGGTTGTACAGTAAATGAGCACTTCCTGTTTCTGGCGACAGCAGGCTGAACAAAAGGAGTGATGGTGGCATTATTTATTATAGGAAGGAGGTCTGAGGGAGAATCCAGAGTGTTACGTGCACAAACCCAGTAAAAACCAAGCTGACTGTCCTTATTTGTTGCTGCCGCTGCCGCTGCTTCATCCATCCCCGTTAAAGAAAGTGGCACAGTTTTTTGAAGCTGGCCCAGAAGACATCTCCTTCCTTCCCGGAGTTATTAATCGCCTCTCTCATGCCCTGTCCTAGATCACACGGCTCAGCAAACACTTCTAATGAAACAATAGACACGAGGCCTCCGTGAAAGACGACCTGAGAGCGCTGGACCTGATTAGTTAGTGCGGAAAATACTGCTGAATGCTAACGTTTTGGGTAAAGAGTGAAGATTTAAACCCGTAATCAGCACCTCCAACACACCCACCCACTAATCTTTCCTCCTACTCCCACCCTGCTCCCCAACACTGCAGGAGCTGCAGGAAGACGGGAGACTGGATTCTCCACCGCTGTTTTTTTTACAGTTTAGTCCAGTGAAGCACTATTAGAGGACAGGTGGAGCAAACAGGGCGGCTCTACTGCTGGTGCAAAGTCACAAATGCTGCTGGGAGTAATTCACTGTGATGTAATATCCTGGAAACAAAAAAAAAAATAAATTCAGAAAACATTTTTTGAAAGGTGCACAAAATTCCAACATCACTTTATAATAAAATGAGCTAAGAAAAAGAAAATGCCTACATTTAGGTATATGAACTGGATATGAGAGTGCCAGTGGCGCATTATGGTCACCAAGGTAACCACACAACTGAGGTCTCTCTCTCCCGAGGCAGACTGAAAAGTAAGCCTCAAACAAGCAGCCGTCGTGTGAAAACTACAACTCGGATTTTACTTTTTCTTGAACCGAGCGCGGCAGAAGACTCTGACGGTCCCACGTGTGAGTTTTTATCTTCCTACAGTGTTTCATGTAGGAAATATGACGAGTTAAAAAGACAAAGCTAAAATATAAATGAAACTGTGGAGGTTTTTGAGAGAAAATGGGGTGAAGGAAAATAAATTAAGCTACGTTTTGATGCACGATTTGTACCAAGAAGAGATCTGGGAGCCAGAAGAGTTTGTTTGCAAAAAAACCCCCCAAAAAACTTAACTGTTGGTTCATGGAAAAATCTAGAAATCATCAAACTTAAACTGCAATTGTGTAAAAACTACTAAAGGTATCAAAATGCCTTTTCAGACTCGTAAAGTCCAACTTTCTGTGACTTTCTGTGACCCATTTAATATGTAAATGATGTTTCAACCGAGCTACAGAGCCTGTGTTGTACGATGAACCTCTACCAAAAGTTGTATTACAATTTTTTTTAAATTGAGCTGCAAGTTTCGGTGAATATTTTGCATGTTTTATATGAAAGTGACAAGATGAGGAACCAAAACATTTGTAACCGAATAATAATAAAGTTGCGTGAATGCTTATACATAATGAGAGACAGAAAGAAACTGATATGAGACTTAAACTGCACATAAGATGGCACAATCTTTATGGCTCTGTTGTGCACAACTGTGCTGCCTGGACAGTCTGTTATTTAATGAATAAATGAAAAAGACACGCTTAATTGACTCCAAAGACTTCATCAGATTAGAGTCTAAGTTTATTTCATTAGGCCGCACTTTGAGTGTTTATTACTGCATTACAGAAGGAGATTAATGTTGTTTGATTCTAAAAGTGTCACCCCCTCAACTACAAGCTTTTGGCAATAAATTTACATATCTTTGTCTCTGCCTCGAATTACAAATCACATTTACTGCGGGCTCTTTTCTTCTCTGCAGCCAAAGCCTGACGAGCAGCTCAGATTTCACGTTTTCCCCTTTAAGAAGTGCGTCCTTGACCCACTTTCTGAGTCATTAGGGGAGTCGTACGACAGTGCACGTGTGTCAGCGTGCATGTCACCACTCGCAGAATCACTGTTTGGGAATGCATTCGGTGAAATCGGCATGCATCTACGGTAGCTGTCACCTGCCTCGGTGGGAAACATGTCAGTAAGAATGATGGGAGAGGTGAGCTTCCTCTGCTATGGGTGATATGTAGGTGTCAGTTTAGATGGGAACCTCTGTGGGAGGACTTTTATTATGTTCCTGAGCTGGGATGAGGGGGCGCTCGTTAATTCGCAGTCTGCTTTTCCGATGGCCAGCACAGGTGGGAGGACAGGAACACGCTGCATCAGTGGAAGCTCTTACATATAGGAGGACATTTATTGTCAAAGCTGCAAAAAGCAATTAAAAAAGACGATTCTAATAAACAATTTTTTTTACGGAAAGCAATATTTGAAGTGCAGGGACGTTAAATTTAAATAAATGTAACTCAAAGATCATCACTCTTCAGTTTCCCTCAGAGGCACAAAAGCTCATTGTGTTGGTTTATGGTCCCGTTTTTTTAAATTGTTTTAGTTCAGTCCTGTCACTCTCAAAAATCCTTTTCCAGAGTTCAATAAGATAAAATAAAAGCAGCCCTGCTACCGTCTCTTCCAGCACCATGATGCAAGGTTTTGGCTTACCTTGAGCAATGTTGGCTTTCGGTTTTTTTCCGATTTATCTCTCAGCAGTTTGCATAAACCAGATAACTCGGGCTACACACCTAATGTGCTCCGTTTAAAACAGACTTGAAGCTACTTATCCCTGACGAGGGACAAAAAGAAACACAGCTGCATCTTATCAGTGCTTATATTAAGTATAATCTCCCCCATTTGATTACGGCAGTATCTCACAGGGCGGCGACGTCTGGGGACTCAGAAATGCAAGAAAAAAAGCTAATTTTGTGTTGCAGTCGCACCGAATTCTGAGTGTTTTTAACCGAGTGACCAGTGAGCTACGCAGCTGTATTTGTGCAGGCAAAGTTTTGAGGCCGTACACATTATGGCCCCCATATTTATGATTTACTGGAGTACATCTTTTTTCCGTCTTAAAGCCAGTGTCTCGCTGGCTTGTGACTGCTGGAGACCTGCTGCTGAGCGGGATTTAAGAGGAAGTCGTGACAAATAGTCGCCATGTTGTATCGGGTGTCTCATTTTAGTTTCCAGAAATTCTGTATCTCTTCAGCTGTATTTTAACTCCTCTAAACACCTACAGCCCCCAACGTCCCGGTCTAAAATCCACACAGATAATAAATAATAATGATTTAAATCCACCTGCCTTCATTTCTAAAGTAAGGTGGGTAAAAAGCGAGACGAGGTGAGCATGATGTGGGCCTAGAATCGAGTTTTGCGAGTCGTACAGAGAAAAAACAGGTCATGGTTTTTGAAATCTGGTCGTGCAGAATGAGGCTGCACAGCTTGGTCGTAAGTACTCATGATTCAGAGAGACTGAAACTGAAGATTTGCCTTTTTGAGTCACCAAACTGTCTCCAACAGTCTTTAGCTGCTCTGTGGAATTCACAGAATCCAAACTGAGAACAGTTCGAGACGCCCGCGACAACTCTGTGACTGTTTTGAGAGACAGTCTGTCACACAAGTGTTCAAAATTCAAGCGACAGGACTGCGAGCCTCTGCAACTCCCCCGAGGACCCCCCTGTGAACATTTCAAGCCACTTCGGAGACTCTTGTGATTGCCGTTCGGCAGCGAGTCTCCAACCTTTTGCTGCTCAGAGAGATTTCATCCGGCGGACAAACTCTGAAGTTTGGATTTCGGCTCAGCTTCTGTATTTGTCTGCGGCCTCTGAGAATAACAAACTCAGCAGATGACGCACCGCTGAACTCGTGTTTTTCACCCCTGCCCCTCTTTTTTTTGTTTTTGCAGGTGATCATTTGTGTAGATTTGCTCACGTAACACAAAGTTGAGTCCACCGACTCTCGGGCTCGTTAAAGAAACGAAGAGACTTACGTAATGCGGACAAAACTTGACGACAAGTGACAGTTCTGACGCTGTCCAAGGAAATCAAATCAGTCTTTCCTTCGAGCATTTGTCCTCAAATCTTTAAGCACGTGTGTTTGCATGTGCGTCACACGCTCAAAGTCCTGCGAGCGGTGAGTCACACAGGAAGTCGCACACTCCAACGACTGTGGCACACACACAATCAAACACACAGTGGATTTACTATCATCCAGGGCCCCACATGGAAGATTACAAATATGTCTGAGCATGAGCTTTCACATTCTGTCTTCACCACCTGTGATGGTTCAGTGTCGATCCGCAGCCACTTCATCCAACACACACACAACACACACTCCTCAGATCTTCTGAGTCAGTGGCAGAAATGTCTTCACTCCTTTCCAGGAGATGATTGAAAGAGGTGCGAAGTCTGTACGTGTGAAGAAAGACCTGGCAGATGTTTCTGTGGGGCAGCTGTTTCGACCTCTTCGCTCCTGCTTCTGAGATTCCCGTTGACACACGCACACGTGCACACGGGTGCGTACAAACATGCACACAAACATACACACAAACGCATGCATACAAGATGACAACAGTAAATAGAAACCAGCCTGGAAGCTACGGGGCATCTGGCACACCTCAGTGCTCTGTTGACTTTCCTCATTGATTTTGCAGCGAAGCACAGAGTGTGTGTGTGTGTGTGTGTGTGTGCACGCGTGCTGTGGATACAAAACATTTGCTTCAGGGAACAGTAGGTCAACATTTCCAAGAGTCTGTTTCTAATTTGATATTCATGCCTATTTTCATGCTGAATAAAAAGAGACAATTTATGATTATCTGTAAAGCTGCACTTGTGATTTGTTCTATAGTAGAAATGCATCAATTTAAAGTTTTATTTGAATGGATAGTGTCTTTGAAAGGGGGCTGCGTGGAGTCCTAATGAGTCATCATAATCTTACCTGCAGCAGGCAGCAGTCAGAGCGATTTCAGTTCGAAGAATCGGGAGAATATCTTCCTGTGAAGTCAAGCTAATGAGCCTTTAAAATGACTTTCATCGCAGCTCAGCTTGTAAATCATTACAGTGTGACCTTTACCTCCACCGGGGAGGGGATGCTTTCAGTATTATCCGTCTGTGCACAAGATTACTCAAAAAGTTATGGACGGATCTTCGTGACATTTTCAGGAAACATCAAACATGACATGGCACATAAAGAACGGGGGGTCAGATTTTGGTGGCGATCCGGTCAAAGGTCGAGGTCACAGATCAACCTGTGGTCTAACTGCACAGCTTGACACCTCACGGGTCAAGGGTGATCACTGTTGATTTAAAGGTTCATGGGGTCAAAGGTCACAGGTAACCTCTTTGTTAAAAACTCCTCTCTGCTCCTACATGTGAGCCTTTAGTTTACGGTTGTGTTTGTTGGTTTGTTTGTCTGATCAGGTAAAAAAAACAAACAGATCTGGATGAAATGTTCAGGAAATGTTGGGGCTGAAACACAAGAAAACAGCAGATTAAATTCTGGTTCTGATCCAGATTATGATCCGGATCGCACTGTTTTTTAAACCTCGGTGGAAGTTTGAGCTCTCGCGTTTTTATAAAGACTGTCTGAGGATCATAAGGACTGTTCATGAGCGGAAACCGCCTCATAACAAAGTGTTTATTGGAGGTAAAGAAGTGAGGACGGGAGGTTGAGTTTCATCTGGGGAGTCCCGTGGTAGACAGACCAGCTTAGGACCTGAGGAGATGAGGAGTGTTGAGATCAGACAGCGTGAACTGGACCTTCGCCTGACGATGAGGGGAATGGACAGTGGTTGTGTCGAGAGCACGAGACAAACTGACCCGGAGGGGGTGAGCCGACTATAAGAAGACTTATCAGGTGATTAGGAGGTGTGCTCGGCGCCCTGGTGACTCACGGTTGTTGGAAAATAGGCCGATTTTCAGTTGGTGTCTCACTAAACTGTCTGTGTTCGTGACCAAGCAACCAGAGAGCTCTGCGTCCACAAACTTTTTGAAAACCGCAGCTGTCCAAACTTTACTCCAGGCCTTTTTACCTTAATTTGTGCCCCACATCGTACCCGCCACGGCTCGCTTTGCACCCACCTCGGCATCTGGTCCCACATTTATTTATCTACTATGGTGCGCTTTTGATATGAAGATAGGCAGATTCGAGCCAACTTTTTAAAAATATTGATTATCAGTTTTTAGACCTGGACGTTAAACCTGTGTAGCTTCTGAGACGAGTTTGAGACATTTTAGAGACTCCCCAGTGAGATACCACCTTTAGCTCGACTGATTTATCATTTTGACTGCAGGTAAGACACTGACTTCTCATGCACTTGGGATTTCTGTGTCTGCAGATCAGAAAATGTTCCTCCCTGGTTTCCTGAGGCATCGCATGATTATTTGTTTTCCTCCAGTTTGAGATGCAGCTCAGATTCAAGTTAAAATAAAACAAGACATAACTCGTCACATCTTCCAGACTGCCTGCTTTCAGAGAACAGCTGTAATTGCGGTGATTTGATTCGACAGCCTTTTCAGATCGAGGCTTAAAAAGAAAATGAGTTTTCTCTTTCGCGCGTCGGAGAAGATCGAGAGGCGTAAAACCGCGCTCCCGATCCGAAGCCAAGGTCGCCGTGCCTGCGCAGCCTCGAGGCCAGGGCCGCTTTGTGTCGGCGCAACCCTTCTCATCAGAGCTGCACTCGTTATTCCAGCCAGTCGGTATTTTTACAAGATTAAACCAAGGCTTTTGCTCGCTCATGGATGACGCACCATCAGAAGGGTCTTTACATTTTCTTGAGTTGCATAAATGTTCTTTGAAACACAAACTCAGACTGAAACATGCAGCGTAAGAACAAGGACACGGGTTTTTATCACCTGTGCTCATGTGTCTGTTACCAAATATCAGCCTAAAGGCAGTGGGGCTTTAATTGTTTATGCATATTTTTATACAAATGCATCCAGTTCTCCTTTTATGAAAGCTAACCCTCAGTTTAGTGTTTTATTTTCTGCACGCTGTGTGGATTCCCTGCTGCGTTCTTCACCACCTCCCACCCTTCAGATGAAGCTCCTCCTGGCGTGTCCTGACCTTTCACTACGGCACGAAGCTCACCGAAATCTGAGAAATTACAGCTGAAACCCAGAGAGTAGTCTCTCTGAGAAGTTGTGGAAGAGTTTTTAAAAAAAATTTGTTTCTTCTTTGGGAGCAGCAGAGGCAAACAGCTGCAGTAAGTTTGGATAGGAATGAGAATTAGTGGCAAGAACAGACGGAGGAATTTGCATTTTCTGCAGAAATTCAGTGAATGCCGAGTGCTGAACGACTGCTGCAGAGGATGGGACTGAACTAGCAAAACCAGAGCTAAAAGCTAAAATGAGCAAAGCTGTAGCTGGCAGCTAAAAACCTAAAATTAGTCAAATTAAACCTAAAGGTAAAATTAGCTAAAAGGTTAGCTAAATGAGAAAATCAGAGGATAAATTAGCAAAACTGTAATTAAAAGTTAAAAACAGTAAAACCTTAGAGAAAACCCTAAAATTAGCAAAATAGTNTAGTCTCTCTGAGAAGTTGTGGAAGAGTTTTTAAAAAAAATTTGTTTCTTCTTTGGGAGCAGCAGAGGCAAACAGCTGCAGTAAGTTTGGATAGGAATGAGAATTAGTGGCAAGAACAGACGGAGGAATTTGCATTTTCTGCAGAAATTCAGTGAATGCCGAGTGCTGAACGACTGCTGCAGAGGATGGGACTGAACTAGCAAAACCAGAGCTAAAAGCTAAAATGAGCAAAGCTGTAGCTGGCAGCTAAAAACCTAAAATTAGTCAAATTAAACCTAAAGGTAAAATTAGCTAAAAGGTTATCTAAATGAGAAAATCAGAGGATAAATTAGCAAAACTGTAATTAAAAGTTAAAAACAGTAAAACCTTAGAGAAAACCCTAAAATTAGCAAAATAGTGGCTGAAGGCTAAAATGAGCAAAACCATAGCTTAAAGCTAAAATTAGTAAAATGATAGCTAAAATCTCAAATTAGTCTCTGAAAGCTAAAATTAGCAAAATTGTAGCTAAAAACATTAAAACCATAGATGAAAGTTAAAAGGAGTAAAACTATAGCTAAAGGCTAAAATTAGCTAAACTGTAGCTTAATGGTAAAACGAGCAAAAATTAAAAGTAAAAGTTAAAATTATCAAAACTGTATCTAAAACCCTAAAATTAGCAAAACAATAGCTGATAGATAAATGTTTCAAAACTGTAGTTAAAAGCTAAAATTAGCAAAACAGTAGCTAAAAGCTAAAAGGAGCATAAAAAGACAAACGGAGCAAGAAGCTGAAGTAGATTTTAGAGAACAATGTTTCTGAAGTAACTGAAGAGATTTTTGTGATCAAAGCTTAAAATTAAAAAAATTATAAAAGTAACAAAAACTTAAAGTTACATTTCAACATTTTCTATATGAGTGGGTAAAAAAAGCACAAAGTTTATGGAAGTTTTTTGTAAAACCTGTGCAGAAGAAACAGGCGAAGAGTAAAGTGAAGCCTGACATTCACCCAGCTTCAGTCTGAATATCTGGACTTCCTGAGAGTCGATGGGAGCCGCCGCCATCGACCGCCATCGACCGCCATCGCTCGGCCCATGTGACGGTCAGACAAGCAGACAGTCATGAGGCCGAGACAACCACTTCCCCGTGACGCTGTGGAAAACCCAGAACCCTTTTCATCACGCTCATCGGGTTTCATCGTGCCAGCTCAAACACGCTCGGAGAATCACCGTCCGGACCCGTTACCGTCACAGCTTTTTAAATTTAAAGTAACAAAGGCTTCGGTTACGCTGCTGGTGAGCCGGAGTGACTCACCGCAGCTGTTTCCTCACTCAAAACTGAACCCGGGACGATGATCTTCACCGGTTTGACTGAATGAACGATGCAGCAACAAGGAAACGCTGTCAACCTGTAGGTGGAAACTGTTTAAAAAAGAGAAATAAACAAACACTTCTGAGTTGACTTCATGAACAAAAGCGAACTGAAGCAAAACTAAAACCGCAGATTCTGACAGGAGTAATAATCGCCTGACATTTTTAAATGCCAGTCACTCCAGAGGCTCAGCTTTAATTTTGGCTTGCCAAAGGCAGACCCAGCATGCCTCTGATGGAGCTGGATAAAACCTAAAAGCAATAAAAAAAAGAGAAAAGGTAAAAAACTATATTTTCCTCAGACCTCTGTGCATTATGATGATCCGGCAACAGCAACCTGACACACAGAGTCCACCTTTATGTCTGTTTCCAGAGAAAAGTTTTATGTTGGGCTCTCCCTGAGAGCTTCTGTGGCATCATTTATGTATTTATCTAGAAGACAAAAGTATAAACAGGACAGTAACACTTCATTTATTAAAACAAATGTCGGTGCAAATCATAGTTAAAAGAATGTAGTTAGTTTTGATATGAAAAAACAGCTGATTGCTCACCTGTTTCCTGCTAGTTTAATATTTCACCCGTTTTCAGTTACATTTTACTGCATCTTCATTCATTATAAACATAAACTCTGTTGTTTCATGACCAGAGAATTAGTTTCACATCGTCTTCAGTAACGAGGGCGTTGCTTCGATCTGTCGCGGTGAAGAGAGAGTCGAGTCGAAAGGCAAAACTCTGGATTTTACTGGTCAGTCTACGTCCCAGCCCTCACCTGTGAGGTTTGGATCAAGAACGAGATCCTGGATCCAAGCGGCTGAAATGAGCTTCCTTCGTCGGTCGGCCGGGCTCAGCCTTAGAGTAGAGCCGCTGCTCCTCCTCATCGAAAGAAGTCAGCTGAGGTGGTTCATCTGATCAGGACGCCTCCCTTTGGTGGTTTTTCGGGCACGTCCCACTGGGAAGAGACCTCAGGGCAGACCCAGAACTCTCTGCAGGGAATATCTGGTCTGGGAACGCCTCGGGATCCTCCAGAAGGATCTGGAGAGAGTCGTTGAGGAAAGGGAGGTCCGGGTTTCCCTCCTGAACCTGCTGCCCCCGCGACCCGACCACGGATTAGCGGTGGAAGATGGATGGATGAATCTTTGCGCTGCATTAGCTTGTGTTGTTTTGCTTTTTCGCTCCTTTTTCACCCGGCCTGAATGTGGCACTGAATCACGACCGAGCTTGACCTAATTCAGCTGTTTGAAACGGTTGGAGTTCAACACTTCAGCTCGAACGTTTCTGCAGCAGTTTGCCCAGCGATCCTCTGGTACCGGACTCCGCCCGCTCCGTCAGAACCACAGTGAAAAGTGGAGCGGACTAACAGTGACAGGAACGCCGGCCCTCACACCACAGCGAGTCAAACGGCTTGTAAAGATTGCCCTATTCCTTGGAGGTTGGGCGCGTCACCATCAGAAAGAGAAGAAGAAGAGGCGGAGAAGATGTGCCTGGATTCTGCAGGCTTGTTTTCCTGCTGATACCTTCACCTCTGTTGTTCTCTGATTGCACGCAGACTCTTGCTCCTCTGAACGCCTTGTTCAGTTAGTCAGACACTAATCGCTAACTCCGCGCTCGAATCAAAGCTCTGTAAACCCGTTTCTGCACGGAGGGAGATCTTCTGTACCCAGAGGAAAGAAAACAACAACAAAAAAAAAACAATGTCCTCCTTTTCTCCGTCTCTCAGCAGCAGAGCAGAACTGCCCCCATTTTTGGAGGTGCTGCAGTACATTTGGGGTGCGTTCGGATGTTTAGTTTTGTGCACCGAGCCAATTATTTTCCAATGGTTGAATGATCTGTTTGTCTGGAAAAGCATCCAGCACTTTAGCTCATTTTAAAGACATACTCTCTGTGCTGTACCCCTTATTTGTCCTACTTACTATATGAAGCTCCTTCACACATATCCACAGGCTCTGCAGGCATGATGCTTTGGCAGCACTGCTGATTTGATTTGGCAGTATTAGGGCACGATTCCTGCTGAATGCCCTAAAATTTAGCTTTCCGTGCGCCCCCCCATCCCCGAACTGAGTCTCTTCTCTGAGTAATCACTACGGCGGCCACCACTCCACGGCTGCCAGCTCCCAGATCTGTCGTTGACGAGTCACAGCATGTTCATTTAGGGTGAGGAGACACCAGGAAGTTTCCATTTACTGTGACGTTTAGTAAGAAGGGACAAAAGAGAAACGGGCTGATAAATAAATGCATAATAAAGAAAAAGGCGTAGACTGAGATCATCTTATTTTGAGAGGCGTCAGAGCTGAAACTGTTTTGGTCCAACCTTGAAAATAAAATAACGTTTTGTGCGTGATATGACGGTTTGTTACCCTCAGAGTATGTGTTGTGAATGACTCTCAGCTACTACCACGCCAAATTTGAGCTCAATATCTGTAAAACTGACTGAGTTATAACCATTTCTGTGTGTGTTAGGGCTGAATAGCTGATCTTGAATCGATCTGACTTCAAAAGGAAATCAGCTGTAGATAAACAGCCAATAATTAACATTTCACCTTTTGGCAAGAACTAATAAATATTTATACTACTATAAAGGTTTACCCAATATGAATTCATATTTTAATTTGTTATTGTATTTATATATGCAGTTGATTAATTATATTAGCTTTTTAAAGTTGTAATTAATGATCGATCATATGTTAGCAGAATTATCATTTAGTTATTTTTTATTTTGTATTATTTAATGGAGTCATTTCCAGTCCTGATCAATAAATCACTCGTGAAAATAATCCTTTTATGGTCAATTTGTTGTTTATGGGACACTTCAGCCCTCTATATACAGGCGTCTACGAAGCTAAAACTTACTTAAATTCGTTAAAAAAAAAAGATGCTTTAGTAAAATCCTGAACGAAAATCTCTGACGTTAAAGATGAAGGTTCTAACCTGTGGTGGACAAAATGTACTCAAGTTAAAGTACTGAAGTGCTCACTTTTGAAAATACTTAAGAATTCAAAAGTACAAATTAAATGTTCTAATATCAGTAATTTTGCAGAAGCTTGTAACTTTCAGAAACCACCTGATGTATCGATGCGTAGAAACACTCTGCTGCAACTTCTACACCACCTGGAAAGAACTTCAGCAGAAATATGCAACAAAAAATAAGGATTTTATTATCTAAAAACACCAAACCAGAGAGTCTTGGTTCTCCTCACACTTTCACTGTGGAGCCGAGGTTTAAGGTTGAATCTATTACCACAAAGTAACGAGCAGCTTCCTGGAAATGTAGTGGAGTGAAAGGCATAAGTCCCCCCCCCCAAAAAAAACTACTCAAGTAAAGTAAAGATTCTCAAAAAATGTACGTAAGTACAGTAATCAGGTAAATGTACTCTGTTACTGTCCACCACTGGCTCTAACCTGAACGGATAACCCGGTCCGTGTGTCTGCAGGTCTGCTGGGCAGCTGCCGTTTCTCCGGCTCCTCTCAGAACTACAGCACCCTGCTGCTGGAGGAGGAGGCCGGCCTGCTGTATGTGGGGGGCCGAGGGGCTTTGTACGCTCTCAACACCTCCAACATCTCCTCGTCCGCAAACCTCTCGGTGAGTGACCTCGCACCGCGCCTCCGGCCTCGGATGCTTCCCGCTGCTGGGCCCGAAGCAGCAAATCCAATTTCATACGTTCTGAGAGGAGGATTGAAGGAGAACAAACTAATAATAGCCCCTAAGCGGACTGAGTAAATCCCATTGTGTTCCCCTGTTTTTTATAGATATTGGCTTAAATGCACCAGGCGTTTATTCAAAGGGTTACTGAAGACAGACAGAATCTATTGATGCAGCCAGAAAATTAAGTGTGCTGTCCTTCTGTTCTCTCTTCCTGTTTATTCACACGTTTGTTTTCTGTTATTTATCTCTCCACCTGTCCTGTTTATCTGTACAGCCTATTAATCAATCCCCCCCCCCCTCCCCTTTTTTTATTTATTGAACTGACTGAGTCATTCTTATTACACCCCATTGTTTCCAGATTGATTGGAATGCCTCCCCCGAACAGAAGAAGCAGTGTCTAAACAAAGGCAGGGACAATCAGGTACAAGCCTGCAACCTTATTCACACTTTTTATGATTTCTATCTTTAGAAAAGTCTATTTATCCGATTATTCTGAAAGAGACACCAAACAGAGGGGAATCATTTCATTTGCCTTGTAGATTTGTTTCTTTGCCTTACCGTTCTCCTCTGTTCCCCGCAGACGGAGTGCTACAACCACGTCCGCTTTCTGCAGCGCTACAACGAGACTCACCTGTACGCCTGTGGAACGAACGCCTTCCGCCCGCTCTGCGCTTACATAGTAAGAGCTCCTGGTGGTCCGACGGCGGTGAAGCTGCGAGCTGAGCTGAAATGAAAAGAATAAAGTGTTTTTGTTTCGTCTCTTCCAAGGACGCAGAGAAGTTCAGCTTCTCCTCTGGCTTTGAGGAGGGCAGAGACAGGTGTCCATATGACCCAGCGAAGGGCTACACCGGTCTCCTCATCGGTACGCCTCTGTAATTTCCATTTAATCTTGCGCTGCATTAAAAGTGATTAAGAGTAAAGCAAAGACAAAGTGCTAGCAGCAATTTAAGGTTGCAGCTAGGCACAGCAGGGCTTTGAATGTGGTGAAGTTATGAGTATCTTACCTGTTATAGATGGCTCCTTCAGCTGCCTTAAAGGACTGATGAATGGCTAGACATGATCAAAGTGGGTTGCTGCTGTCTTAAAACGACTCCAATCCCCAAAGTTTTATAGTTGTTCATTCAAAAGCTGTCATTTAAATCTTTATACCACCACCAGTTTGGCTAGTATAAGAAAATTCCTGCAGGAAGTGTCCCTGGGCTGCACTGGTAGCTAGCTGCTGCTATATGAGCTTGCAGATTTTCATTTTTCATATAAATAACAATGCGATGTGAAAGGTTTATCAAGCAGCGTGCGCTTGAACTGCTATGTTGTTGTTGTTTTTTTACGAGGTTTGTTAAGTAGGCAGCAATTGGTCTTGACCCCGTTCGAACTTAGCTCATCAGTCCTGTCAGGCTTAAACCATTCAAAGAGCTACCTAAAACAGGTAAGATATTAACTTTATAACCTTTCTACAGAACCACATTTCATACTGTCCAAACCACTCAAACAGAAAAACACTGGAAGGGTCACTGAAGATGCTAGGCGGTATTTGTGGCCGCCATCTTGCTAGGTGCCATGCCTATCACTCTGTTTTCACATTGTGAAAACAGGAGACAAGCCTGTGCTGTAATGAGCCTCTCACCCTACCATCAACCATATATGTAGAAGTTTATGATGGCTTAAACTTATATAATATAGTCTGGAAATATTTTGGCCTTATTTAAGATGTACTTCAGTATTTCAACAAGGATAACTGAGCCTTTGTTTAGTCTAACACTAATTCTGTGATATGTAGCTCATATATGTTCTCCATAAAATAGATAAAACGTATTTTTTAATTTCTGAATGATTTTTTGACAGCATAGGCATTTATGTAAGATAGACAAAAGCTAGAAAGGTTACGTTTTTTAGGATTTATGGGCTAACATTAGCTATACCACATTCTTTGAAGTGCTGGTTTTGATAATTATGTCAATTAATGACAAAACTTTGGGCTCCTTGGATGAGTTTGGTTTATTTTCTCAGGAAGCCATGCTGGCAGTGACTAAGGATGTCACGTAGCACCTACCAAGATGGCAGCACAAACTCTCGCCTTGATAACATAGCCTGGAGTGTGGTTTTTGGTGGTATTTGGTGTCTGCAAAGATTTATTGTCAGTCTTAAAGTTTATCCGGAAGTGACTCAAATTACCCAAAGAAGGGGTGAGATGGGATGTGGCTTTAATCTAGCCTCCTCTGATCCATTGTTTTGTTATTTTTGATGGGGTAAATAGATGGTGAGATGTTCACGGCCTCTCAGTACGAGTTTCGCAGCTCCCCAGACATCCGCAGAGTCTTCCCCTTCCCCACTCTCAGGACCGAGGAGGCTCCCACCCGCTGGCTTCTTGGTGAGTAATCCACAGTATCGACGGTGTTTGCCAAATAGCTGTGCTAAGACACTGATTTATACTTATTTTCCATTCGAAGTTAACAGAAACATTTTCTGTTACTTGGGTAGTAAATAAAACGCATAAAAGATGCACTTCCCTGCAGCTCTTAACTGGGTTTTCTTGTTGTGATTCAATCATACATAAAGCTCCATCTACAGTTTCCAAGGAGACACTTTCCAGGCTGCTAATAGGTCTGTGTTTGGACATGTGGATCTGTGTGTGTTCAGAGGCAGATTTCGTGGGATCTGTGCTGCTGAGGGAGAGCATCAACAGCTCCATCGGCGACGACGACAAGATTTACTTCTTCTTCACCGAGAGAAGCCAGGAGCAGATCGCCTACCCGAGCCAGACCAAGGTGTCTCGGGTCGCCCGAGTCTGCAAGGTCGGAAACCAAAACACAGGCAGCCGTAATCACTTTTAACGCTCTCACTGGGAGATTAACCCCAGCGAAGATAGATTTGCAGTTCCTGAAAGGTCACTGAAATGAGACGAAGGAGGAGAAAAGACGCCAGACACCAGAGCGCAGAAATCATGGGATTATCTAACGCTTTATGTCAGTGATGCAGGGTGAAATGAGCTGCCACTCTCCTCTGACAGTAATTTCGGCGCTGAATGAAGTAGCAGTTGGGCGCCTCTAATCACGGGTTTTTTTTCACTCTTTCTGCACCACTGTTTCCAGGCAAACTACAAGCCGTATTGCGCTTTTGTATTGAGTTTGCAGCCTCGGTGACCAAAGAAGTGACCAGAAGTCTCGGTTGGTGATTTGTTTGATTATTCCTCGTGGAACCATATAAAAAGGAGGGGATGAATCAACTGTACGACCCAGAACTAATCAGGAAACCTAATCAGAAAAAGCTGATTCATTTCACTAAGTAGTTACAAGAACAGCCTGACTGGCTATGAACTTTAGTTGCATTTCAAAATAAAAGCCTAGTTTTCCTTGAAGGAATGCATATCAATTTTAAATTATAGCCTTTCTGATCCAGCCTTATAAATGACGTCATGCGTGATCTCACAAGATCTGTCAGCTTTTATTGTCTTAAGGACGACTCTCAGCTACTACCACGCCGAAGTCAGCTTCATATCTGTAAAACTGACTGACTTGTAGCCATTTCTGGGTTGGCTAAGGTCGTTTAGCTGTGGTGGCCATCTTGATTCCTGCAGTTAATCAGTTGTAGATGATATCTAATGAGTACTCTCTGAGAGTTTCCTTAAAGTCCGCCCACACAGACAGGAGCAGAAAACATGATCGCCCCCACCTTCAGGTGAGAATGATACCAAAACTGGCTTTAAAGTAAGAATTATTCCTTATTTCTTAATATTACAAATCATCCAGTTTGTTTGCTGCTTCCACACATCTGCCTTTGTTGTCCGAAGTCACAGGATTAATCTTAAATACACAGACTGTACAAATACTCAGGATTTATCTCATTTTTAAAGGATTAATCATAAATAATACCTCAATATTCCACAACCTCTTGAGTAAACTCTTTTGGGTTTACGACTTATCAGTCAGTTCACATTAATTTCACGTCATAAATAAACTGAGTACTATTTGCTTAAGTGTTTCTTGTAAAAGAAGAGGCCTCACATGTGGATTTTTCTTGAATTTATGCTTCATAAAACCAACCTAAAATTTATCTTTCCCTGGTAATGCAACAACCTTTGCATTCATGAGTCATTTTATGCAATGTTTTACTGAATGTAACCTAGAATTTATATACTAATAAAATGTTAGTTGACGTTTAAATGAATCCGCTGCGTTCTCAGAACATCATTAAAAGCACACTTCTAAAGCTGCCTCATCTCCTTAACGCTCCATAGCTCCAATTCAACAACTTACAACTATTTCTTTGTAAAGTGGGCGCATAAACAGGAAACAGTAAATCTCTTTTGTGCTGTCATGTTAAAGAGCTCAAGTATGTTGCGTCACTATGATGCTCGCTTTATTTTCGTGTCTAAATCTGTAAAATAAAAGAGAATAAATCTAAATGTAAGAAATCAAGGAAGTAAAGATGCAGCTGCACAGCATTTATGGTACAGTTTTGTTCCACGAAGTTATTATGCAACTGCGGGGGGCGAGATCAGTTTAAAAACTTTCTTGAATTTTTTCTTTTATACAAACTGCCAACATTTGGTATTCTCTTGGTTTCCTTTCCAATCCGTCCCCGTCAAAACGAGTCATTTCTATAAAAGTCATTTCTCTTTATCTCGCTTCATCGGTGCCGTGTGAAGTTGTCAGAACAGTCGACAGTGTAATAACTCAGACTGAACTAGGCCACGGCAGAAAATGCAGATGTCGAGCCGGTCCCCAGCCAGCTCTGCCCCGTGGCAGCCAGACACCACGCTGGCTGCAGGAAGCTCTGCAGATAGCGGCGACCGGCATTCGCCTCTGGCCTGAAAACCCCCGAAGACTTGCCATTTTAGCAACTGGAGCTCTGTATCTTCGCCGAGTTTATTGCCAGTCATGACCTATTTTTACAGAGAAGGCATAATGACATAAGTAAAACGAGCTTTCACTGACCCCAAAAGCTGACATACCGTATTATTATTGGACGTTTGGAAGTCCCATATATCTCCAGCAAAGAAAAAGTGCTATTTTTCTGTGCTGTATAACTGCAGCATGATTTGCAATCTTGACTCTAGGCATATATTTTCTTGCTATGCATGGATTTTTCCCCTTCTCACTTTCTTCTTGTGCTTTGATTGACATAAATTATAATCTGCCAGTACACCCCTTAAGCTTTGTACACAATAATAACCCAGAATCATCTCAATATAAAAAAAAAAACTTATGTTCTCAGATTTACCCATTACGCTGCTTTCTGAGATTTTTTTGTTTTTTTAGTGAAACGAATTAACTTTCTTCCTGTTTTTCAGCATCATAAGAAATAAATTCATCAGATGGAAGTCTCCTAATGTTTTGGATGTGTGTTGATTTTAGCTGCTTTTCCTTTTTACATGTGGGAGGTTGAGGCAGGCGGTGCATTTTGATGAACGGCAGACGTCCCCCCAAAGACACAAACGCAGAAAGATGAGGCTGTAAGATTCAGTCAAACAGGGGGGGAAAGAAGCCTCCGTCTCTGTGTGCCTTCTTCTCTTAGCGAGGTGCACTAAATGACTCTTTTACTGAGATGCGTCTTGCTGCCTCCCACTGCAGCTGAAATGCAATTAGAGCAAGTAGTCACAGTCTGAGCTTCCACATCTACCTCCACTTTCAGAAGGCTCTGCCTTCCTTCATTTCTCCTGATATGTGTGCAATCATCTGTACGTTTCATGTTCTGATCTCTGTAAATGCATCAATCCTCTCCCTGTTTCTCTTATCTCCAGTGTGAGTGCCGATGTGTAAACGTGCCTAAACGTTTGTGTCATGAAAGCTCAGGTGAGAGGTTATTTATTCTATTTAATTTGTCCCTTCTGTTGTTTCCTCTGCCTGCAGACTGACTGGGGAGGCCAGAGGACTCTGCAAAGGAAGTGGACAACCTTCCTGAAGGCCAGAATCGTGTGTTCAGTCCCAGAATATGAGCTGCACCTCAATATCCTGCGCGCTGTGTTTGTCCTGCGAGGGAGAGATGCTCAAAGCAGCGTTTTTTATGGCGTCTTTGGCCTGGAATGGTAAGAGATGATGTCATTTGGGGTGTATCTCACCGGTTTGCGACTGCTGGAGACTAGTTGGCAACTCCAAATTGTAAGAAAATCTACAACAGTGATCTCCAATTCTGGTCCTCAGGGCCACCATCCTGCATGTTTTACTTGTTCCTCTGCTCCAACACACCTGATTTGAATCAATGGGTGATTAACAGGCTTCTGCAGAACATGAAGAGGTGATTTAACCTCTGAATCAGGTGTGTTGGATCAGGAAACAGGTCAAATATGCAGGATAGTGGCCCTCCAGGACCAGGATTGGAGACCAGTGATCTACAACTTTTCAGTTCCGGTCTTATCGAACTCTTGAGTGCATCAAGCCACGTTTTGCATGGCTAGTTTTTAAAACTTCCAGCTTATTTTCTTGTTCACGGCTCGCAAAACTGTATTCTGGGCCACCTTTGCCCACCTTCTACCCACCTTCGTAGCCATGATTTAATCTACCGAAGCACATTTTGGAATTGGACCAGTTTCTGAGGTTTTCAGACCTGGACATGTGGGGCTGTAGTCTCGGATGTTTTCTCCCGTGCAGAGTTGTTGTAGATGGCTATGGGCAGCGGATCTGAAGAAGCTTCTGACTGAAGACTCTCTCTTGTTGTATATTTGTTGTGTTAAATGTGGAGGGGGAGTCTAAGCCCTCTCCCAGCTGACCGGCTGTATGTCTTTGGGAATGATGGTGACCCTCTTGGCGTGGATGGTGCACAGCTTTGCTCTGGAATTTGTGTAAAAAATAAATTGAGAAAGCTTTAAGATAAGTTTGAGAAGCCTGCAACAAAACTGAGACGGGTTAGAGATGTCTGTGATGACTTTGCAACTATTTTTTAGGAAACAGTCGACTGCAAGGCTCTTCAACTCAGGGCAGGAAATTCAAAACGTCCACAAATGTTTGAAGACGTTTTGGAGACTCCCAACTAATCCCCAACAGTCACAGCCCAGAGAGATACTGGCTTTACCTTCTTGAAACCTTTATATATATTCTTTTTTTTTTGTTTTAGCTAAAAATATAATTTTAGAACAGTAATTAGCTTAGGAGACTATTGGTGTGTTTTCTTTGATTTCAGATTTTCTGAGTTTCAAGTAAAAACAAAACTAAGTCAGAAGGGAAAGCAGACAATCTCAAAACAGTTTGATTTATTTTTGTAATTAATGCAAACATGTAAAGACAACAAGTTGTATTTTAATTTCTAATTTGCCCTCCATTAATTTTGTTTGAAGTGACTCACAGATATAATATAAATAATTTGTTGTTTTGTTTTATATCAAAATGGGTTTAAAATGGATTTTTGTTGGTAAAATGGCTTAATGATTAAGTTTTTTTTGGCCTATTTCAACTATTAACAGTTCCAGTTACCTTTATCGCTAAAACATAATTAAGGATTTCTTTTCCAGACTCTTTTTTTCAACTTAGTAAATAATATTTAGGCTTTAGAATAGCGATTGGACAGAACAAGGCTCCTGGAGCTTTGGGAACCTGTATTTATAGGTTAAACCAGTAAAAAAAGTTCTCTGATCTTGAAAAATAATCTGTATTTGAATGAAAAGTGAACCGTTTTCCGAGTGAATGTGGAGCTCTCAGAGGACAAAGACAACCAAAAGACAGTCTGGCAATAAAGTGTGTGTTTATGCTGATGTGCAGAGTCATGCTGCATAAAACTGTCCCAGGGGTGTTTAGATTCTGACGGAGAGGACAGCGTTACGATGCAACATTAATGCTATCTATTTCTTCCTTTCAGCCTCCTCCCTTTCCTCACCGCCACACTTACGTTTGTGGATATTTAATCAGTTTGTTGGTTGCTTTCACTGCAGCGGTGCAAAATCGCGCACCTGTGTGAGCACGAGGAATGAGTGAGCCCCCGAGCGACGCTGCTCACCGGTTTTGAAGACTGACTCTGGTTTCACGTTGTTCTCGATTTTCTCACATGAATGCTTTTGAAGACTGAGTTGAACACACAATGGATGTAAGAATGTGACCATACCCCCCCATTACACACCCCAGTTACTAATCGCACCTTCAGGGCGTAAGACTAAGAGTCACCTGGTTCCTGACGACCTGTTCCGACTCTTTCCTTTCACAGGTGTGGCACCAAAACCCACAAATGGGCCACTTTTATGTATGACTCAGAGTGAGTGGGTTATTTTAGTTCTGTAAATCTGCTTCCTCCTGGGTCCGGATAATAGATGTAGCAAGAAAAGTTGAACCAGCGTAACAATTAAAAACAAAAGCTACCATCATGACACACAGACACGAGATCAGTCCTTCTTTTTACTCGTCATCGATGGTTTGAGACGTGTCTGAAATTGGATCTCTGTGGCAGTTTCGTCTTGGATCTCTCTGTGTTTATTCGTCTCTGAATCATTAATCCTGAGTGTGTCCTCTGGACATGTCTTTGGGGTGTTGGATTATATTTCAGGAAGAATATCAAAGCGTCTGCCATCTGCCAGTACGCCTTCTCAGATGTGCGTAAAGTTTTTGAAGGGCCGTTCATGGAGGTGCAGGATTCAAAGTGGAGGGAATACACAGGAAAAGTCCCAGAGCCGCGGCCTGGATCTGTAAGTTCCCCCGTTTAATTCTCGTCCCATCAGAGACGTCTCCCGTCCTACTTTGACTGAACGCAGCGATGGTTTTTGTCTCTGCAGTGTATAACAGATCTGCACAGGTCCCAGAGCATAAACTCATCCCGAGACCTCCCAGACAGCGTCCTCACCTTCGCCCGGAGGCACCCGCTGGTGGCCAAGCAGGTGCACCCGGTGGGCAGGACTCCGCTCATGTTCAAGAGGAGCGTCAACTATGTTAAGATCGCCGTGCACACGGAGCCGGCGCTGGACGGAAACCTTTACACCGTTCTGTTTCTGGGAACAGGTGAAGTTTCGAACCTTACGGTGACTGCTTGTGCTTTTCAACCCTGTAAATGTAACGTTTTTGTCCTGTAGACGATGGATGGCTGCACCGAGCCGTGGACGTTGATGGAGGGATGCACATCATCGAGGAGCTGCAGATGTTTGACAAACCACAGCCGATAGAGAGCATGGTCATATCTTCAGCTCAGGTGATTATAAAAGTCATTCAAATTGAAATATTATGAGTATTTTCAGTTAGAGTCAGAGTCAGGCCTGAAGTTTTATAAATTATACCCATCCACCCGTTTTCTGCTGCTTATCTGTGGTCGGGTGGTGGAGGCATGAGGTCCAGGAGGGAAACCGAGACATCCTTCACCCCAGCTATGCTCCGGCTCCTCCCAGAGAATCCCGAGGCGTTCCCAGACCCGGGGTCTCTTCCCAGAAAACCTCCAGAGGGAAGCATCCTAATCAGATGTGCGAACCACCTCAGCTGCCTTTTTTCGATGCAGAGGAGCAGCGGCTCTACTCCGAGCTCCTTACCTTACCTCTAAGGCTGATCCCTTCACTTCAGCCGCTTCATGACCTCATGACCAGGAAGTGCAGATGACCCAGTCCATTGAGAGCTTTACCTTTCGGTTCAGCTCCTTCTTCACCACAGCAGACCTGACCTCCTCCTCTCCATGGCTGCACCTTCAGGTCCTGCCTTTGAACACCACAAACAGGATCAGAGACGAGGGACAACCCTGGTCAAATCCAGCCCACATTGGAGACGAGTCCTGCACAGCGGATAGAACTAAATGAGCGTGTTATATTTCTGTTAACTCAATATTTCCCCTCCAGGATGTGTTTCTCTGCTGCTTCTTCTCCGTTTAGTCTATAACAGACAAATTGATGTGACGAGCTTGGATTTGTTCCTAGTAAACTGAACACAACTTCCTCTTATTTTAAACTCAACTATAAAAACTAAAGTCCCGCCTTTTTAATCAGCAAATCCGAAAGCTTATGCCTAACTGTGCCTGCATGCCCAGTGCTCCAGAAGGAAAACCTTTGAGACATTTGACCACTTCTAGGTGTCCCTCTGTTGGATAATTGTGCTAAATATGGCTGTAAATGGCAAGTTTCATTAGGTGACAGTGGACTTAAATGTCGATTAAAGCAGATTTATTGGTGATTTTGCCCATATTAACACAGAGTATGAATGAGAAAGAATAGAAGAGAAGCAAACAGATGTTTAGATCTAGATTTCTGCTCGCTGAAGATCACAGCTTTAATATTAGATGATTGTTTACTTTTCTCTCACAGAGGAGCATCTACGTGGGCTCCCACTCCGGAGTTGTTCAGGTACCGATGTCAACCTGTCGGAGGTACGCTTCCTGTTATGACTGTGTCTTCGCCAGGGACCCCTTTTGCGCCTGGGATGGGAGGGTGTGCGTGGAAGTATCGTCTCGTTCACAAAGGTGAGACAAATACACTTAAAGACGCGCAGCTGTCCCACCCGTTATTTCAGCAGCGTTTACTCATTTCAGTCGCTTCTTTCTTCCGTTTCCAGGCACATAAACTGAGTAATCTGAGGTCAAAATAAATGAACCGGAGCTATAAACAAAGATTGAAAGCTTTTACACACTTTTGGTTGTTTTTTTTATGTCCTCCCTCTGGCCTAACAGCAATATCAAAGCGTAATTAATTATTTATACAGCATCTCTACCCCCCTCCAACACAGTTTCTGTGAAAGCAGGTCTAAGACAATGTGGCTGACCTGGATTTCTTTCGTCGGCTCTCTGCAGCTCAGCGGGAGATTCAGCTGAAATGGGTCTGAAGGTTCGGCTGGGAAACAAATCCCCCGAAAAGATAAAACATCTGGATACGATTTAAAGCTGCAGATCTCTTAAAACAAACTTCATCAGCGATGAAAATATGCAATAATTAAAGAAAAAGGGGCTTTTATTTTGGTGTAGCACTGCAGCATCTAAAACTGAAGTTTTTCCACAAAAAAAAGTTTTAAATAAGATGTTCTAGGAGGTTTTTATTATCGTTGTTTGGTGCCGGAAGGCAAAGGCAGACAATAATGGGATAATGTTGTTGCCTTTGTATGTGTGTGTCTGTTGGTTACTAAGATATTGTGCTCAGATTAAGTGTGGTAGTAGCTGAGAGTCATCCCCAATTCACACTCTGAGCTCTGAGTTTCAGTGTTGACTCACTGCTGCCCTCAAGTGGCCAAAACGTCACTAACTGTTGTTTTGTTGAATAAAAGGTGAAGTTAACGAGTAGAGAAGAGCTCAAATTAATGATATTCCAACAAATCCAGGAAGAAAAACAATAAGCAAAACAGCATCTAAAGATTAAAATGGGCAAAACGCTAACTAATGGCTAAAAGGAGCAAAACAGTAGCTAGAGGCTAAAAGGAGCAAAACAGCAGCTAAAGGTTAAAAGGGGCAAAGCACTAACTAAAGGTTAAAAGGAGCAAAACAGTAGCTAGAAGCTAAAAGGAGCAAAACATTAACTAACAGCTAAAAGGAGCAAAGCACTAACTAACGGCTAAAAGGAGCAAAACAGTAGCTAGAAGCTAAAAGGAGCAAAACACTAACTAACAGCTAAAAGGAGCAAAACACTAACTAACAGCTAAAAGGAGCTAAACACTAACTAACGGCTAAAAGGAGCTAAACAGTAGCTAGAAGCTAAAAGGAGCAAAACACTAACTAACAGCTAAAATAAGCAATACAGTAGCTAGAAGCTAAAATCAGCAAAAACTAGCAAAAATAAGAATTAAAAAGCTAAAAGGAGCAAAATGCTTGCCTCAAACTGAAAGAAGCAAATTCTAGCTAAAAGCTTAAGTAGCTAGCTAAAATAATAAAAGTAACAGAACCATAGCTAAAAGCTAGAAGCTAAAAGCAGCAGGATGATAGTTGTATGCTGAAGTTTTTGAAGGAATTAAAGCGATCTCAGTGTTTTTCCAGGGGTAAAATATTTGTAAAGAAAGTTAAATATTTTGAAAAGCATAAAAGTCCCAGCAGCTTTCGGCTGAATGAGCCGAACGTTTTGACGTGAGAGCGGCCGAAGGAGCGCTGAGAGTTTAGAAGCAGTTAGAGAAAATTAAAACAGGTACTCCTATAGTGAGAGATCATTTTGGTTGTGGTTGATCTGACTGAGCGCACACACACACACACACACACAGCAGACATCTTAATCTCCATTACGGCGGCTGACACGCCGGCCTCTCCTGCGGGTTCGTTTCAGTCGTGTTGCCTGCCGAAAACAAGCAGCGCGAGCAATGAAATATTAATGGCAGCTCCTCCGGATGATGGCGTACAACACCCTGTTTGATTTCTGAAACAAATCATTTTGTTAATCTTTCATAAAGAGGAACGAGCTGCCCATGCTGGAGGAGTTTTACTAACACGCTGTTCTGCGATAAACTGGACAGAAACGCATCCAGGAGCGCCAGCAACGGCAGAATTTCATTTCTGTGAACTCAAATCAGCGCTGCAGAAGCTGAAGTTATTCTGAACGAAAGGTTTTGAGTTTTCTTCGGCCATTAGGTTGTTAAAGAATGAAAACTTCACGTTAAACTTGAATATTTGGGGTGATTAAACTGCCTGTGGGTGCGAAATATCTCATGAACCATTGGATGAATTTTAACAAAATTCTCAGAAGGTGATCAATGGATGCACGTCTACGACTGATTAGCTTCTGAACGCAACTAATCAAACTAAGCCTCCACAAAAGCAGCTGAAGCTCAGTCATTTTTGTAGTTATTGAGCTAAAATTTGCTGTGGTCGTAGTCTGTAGTCTGTGTCCTGTGTCTTTGTGCTGTTTTATGCTAATTTTTCCTAAAATCCTTCTTTCAGGTCAAACCTAACCCAGGACATCACTAAAGGAATCAGGGGCTGCAAGGAGAATTCAGGAAATGGTACGTCTTAAAACGCACACACACAGTTAATGTGCACCCTTTACTCTACGTCTCTTTGAGTTTTTAAGAAGTTTAAATGCTCTTCTTCAACCTCCTGCTCTTCCTTGATGAATTTCCTCGGGTCTCTCGGTCCTATTAGGAGGTTGAAAAGCGTTCTTTTCTTTCTCTGCCTGAAAAATCAACCGTTCCAGGATCTCTTAAAGGATTTCTTTCGGAGGTCCCAGCGCTCACATTTTAATCAGCTCGCCTCCTGCGGCACTGCAGGGCTCGCCACCTTTAAGGAGGCTTAAGAGGCGTGATAGGAAGTGATGCTGCAGCTCGCTTTGAAAGCATCGCCTCGGTGACCTGACTTCTTCTTCTGTGTCTTTCTGTCCTGCTGAGTCAGCGATCACACCATTGTTTTCCTCCTAATAGTCTCTTCTGGAGCCAAACTACGTCTGTGTACTTTGGGCTTTTTTAACCCTTTTTTGTATCGATCAGGAATCGTGTTCTACTGCGTTTATTTACAAAACTTTTCCCCATTGAAATACATCACGGACTCTTTATTTTAATACTGTTTTGTTGATTTTAGCTTCTTTCTTGCTAATTTAGGTTTCTGCAACTGTTTTGCTGATATTACCCACTATATTTCTACTGTTCTGCTCATTTTAGCTTCTGATTGTTTTAACTTTCACATCTTAGAGAGCCCGGCTCTCTGGCTGACGCCCGGTTTCCTGTCCTCTCGTTTTGTTTCTCAGTGGTCCATCGGCGGCGCTCTGTGATGTCGGGCGACGACGTGCTGCTTCAGTGTGAGCTACGCTCCAACCTGGCCTCTCCACGCTGGACCCTAAACGGCAAGGAGCTCCAGGGGTACGGCCTAAACTCGGGCTACCGCATCGGCACCGATGGCCTCCTGATAATCGGCGCTCGCGCCCAACAGGGCGGCTCGTATCGCTGCTTTGCCTTGGAGAACGGCGTCTCTGTGCTGGTTTATCTTTACACGGTGAAGGTTCACACAGATCCGTACTTCGTTGTGGAGCCCACAGACACAGCTGAGCCCACTGCGGTCTCCGGTCCGGCTCTTTCCTCCACCGTCAGCCCCACTGAGCAGCCTCTGCCTTCGCCTCCAGCTCCGCTGCCTCCGGGAGCCGAGTTCCAGATCTACAGACACATGGAGGCCATCTACATCTCCCTGGTGGCAGTCCTGGGAGGGCTCTGCCTGGTGCTGACTGTGGTGCTGCTTTACGTCAGCTTCTGCACCAGACGGACCGCTCAGAGCCGCAAGTTCTCCCATCAGGGTCTGCAGGTCCTGGGGGAGTCTGAGAGGAAGCGGAGCTCCCATCTTGAGCTCAGAACCATCTCCAGCCACTGCAACGGCCGCCAGGGTCGTCGCTCCATCTCCGTGCCGACGTTTGACACGTTCCTCCAGATCGTTCCCGGCGAGGACCAGATGTCCCCGGCCAAAACTCCCCCACCGGCTCCCCCGCTTCCCAATCCGCCCCCGCTTCCAAACGTGGACTACGCCAACGGGCTGTCGGCCACTCTGCCCAGCGTCCTGAGGAAGATGAACGGGAACAGCTACGTGCTGCTGAGGCAGGCCGACCCCGAGGGCATGTCGCCGCTCTACCACTCCTTCACGGAGGAGCTCAACCGGATCCTGGAGAAGAGGAAACACACGCAGCTGCACCCGCAACCCGACGAGAGCTCCATCTAGGACCGTCCCTCTCGGTCTGTGTCTCAGTTATTTATTTGGAACCCAGAGGTGACGGAACGTTGCTGTCATTTATCCAGGTGGGACGAGCAGCTTCCTGGGTCTCGTGACGATTAAGTTGCCTGTAATTTCGCTCCAAGGATGGGCCGAACTCACCAGAAACTGAGCTCGGTTTGCAGACAGAACCTTGGAGTTTGGGGATGAAACCTCAGTGAAAACGTCGGAGAAAGGAGGAACAAAAAGATGCAAAATGGGATTTAAATCAGGCCACGCGACCACTGGAAACTGAGGTCTTTAAGAAATATTCTGATCTCTGTGTAGCTTAAAGTGATGCTCCTATAAATCTGTATCTTGTGCAAATATTTATAAGTCTGATTTTATTTGTTTTTTTATTTCTTCTGGGTGTTTTGACAGAAGTAAGCCTGTGTGTGAGGTTGATTGTGAAGGTAGCAGGTTTCAGATTTGAGACGTTTTGGGAGGAAAGGATTAAAACTTTAAAGGTAAAGTTGATTTTAAAGTGTAAAAACAACAAACCAGACAATTCAAGTTGGACCTAAACTAACTAATCAGCCCAAACTGGTGGTAAAAGGCTGATGATAGGAATCGATAAACTGTGTTTTTATCGCTCGCCACCAAAAAGCTAAGGCGGACGACAATGTTTTTGCCCATTTCTGTGAGCAAAACATCTCTGTCTTTGTCAGAAAGTCAGTTTTACAAATATTGAGCTGAAATTTAGTGAGTTAGTAACAGAGAGTCATCCTCAACACATATTTCAAGCATGAACAGATCACACAAAATCTCGTAATAATATTGAGATTTCACACAGTCTGGTTTTGTTTTGATCAAATCCAAAACCTGAAAAGGTGGCGGGCGATATGCATTCCTTTAAGGAACATTAGTCCTTTAATTATTGAAGTTACATCACAGAATATTTAATAAAATTTAATGAAAAATATAAACTATAAAACTTCTTCTTGCAAGAAAATCCCTAAGCGTTTCTTTGAATAATATTTGGCTAACTTTTAAAACGACTCTTTTAGTTGTCAGAGACAAAAATAGCTTATTTTTAAAAAGGTTTTTGGTGATGTTTTTGTTATTAACGTTGACGGCTACAGGTGACCTTACTGCTAAAATATGGCTAAATTCTCATGAACGTTCTAAAGAACTTTCATCCCAATTCAGAGAACAATGAGCCGTTGGTGAAACGTTGAATTAAAACCTCTGAGAGATGATTTCAGTCATTCAGAAAAGGTGTTTGAAATGGAGGATTTTGCAAAATGTTATGAACCTAACTCCGTTTTTTTAAACTGAAGTTATTAGGAAGATTTATGAGGTGAATTTATAAGGATTAGTTTTGATTCTTAAACATTTTTAAATTAGTTGTGCCAGAAAGTATCCAACCTCGGCCCAGTCCGTTGCCTGTAAATGCTCTTTTTTGATTACGACTTCTGCTGTTTTTTTTTCTCCTGTTTTAACCAGATTGAACTTTCAGGAGTTGGAGTATCACTTTAGGAATCCAGTTTTTTATTATTATTCTGAGCATGAGAGATCCATTTCAGTGCATTTATTTAAACCCCCCCTTTTTGTGATTTCTCTCATGTAAATAGCAATAATTGCGTCACTGTTGCAGCGGTTAGTAGCCAGTGGAAACACCTGCTGCAGGCCTGATTTTTGCTTCCTCTTTGTGTTTTATCTGTGTGGAAAAAGACAAAACTGTGGGGGGTTTGTGTCATCAGACTGATTTAACTGACAGTTAAAATGCTGTGAGGAAAATGCTTCAGTTATCTGTTTTATATTTATGTTTCCTTTGGAGATAAGTATTAATTACACGTCTAAGGTTTTTACTCTCTTTTCAAACACAGAAATAATCGTTTTATCTGTTCTGACACTGAAAGCGTCCTCGGTGTTCGCCTGGCTTAGAACGACGGAAAACTGCAGCGCTCGCAGTATTCCCCCCGACCAGCGGCGCCATGATTAAACGCCGCACGCGCTATAACTCACAGAGGAGTGACTGAAATGAATCTGGGAGCGGTTTGTAAACGTGTCACGGGCGGCGCTGGATGAAGATCCGTCTTCCCCAGCAGCCGAGTGTTGAATCAGCTCCTGCAGCTCCTCCTGACGACCCGCAGCGTGCATCTGTCAGGACCCGCTCCACGAGGAGAGGAAAACGTTCTGGTTAACCCGGACGATGTCTTGTCTCTTCTTGTGTTGCTTTGAGCCACTTAGGGGAGCCTCTTCATTAAGCAGCATCATTCTGTCACTGAAACAACTCGAAACTGACTAAACCCGCGGTGTCCAATCCTGGTCCTGGAGGGCCACCATCCTGCAGGTTTTAGATCAGTGGTGTCCAATCCTGGTCCTGGAGGGCCACCATCCTGCAGGTCTTAGATGTTTCTCTGCTCTGACACACCTGATCTGAATGACTGACAGATTAACGGGCTTCAGCAGAACTTTAAGACCTGCTGAAGAGCAGAGAAACATCTAAAACCTGCAGGATGGTGGTCCTCCAGGACCAGGACCAGGACGCCACGGCACATTTCACTCCACAATGCCTTGATAGTCTTGAGATTTCATTGTACCATTGCAGATTCATTTTTTGGTTTGTGAACTGCTGGGGGCACGGTGGAGCAGTGGTAGCTGTCCCAGTGAGAAGGTCACAGGGTCATTCTCTCTCTGCACAGCTGGGTTTACTCCGAGTCCTCCGGTTTCCTCCCACAGACCAAAAACATGCACGTTAGGTGAACTGGTAACTCTGAAACTGTCCCTAGGTGAGAGCGTGAATGGCTGTCTGTCTCATTTGTCTCCACGTGTCCCTGTAGTGGACTTGTGACCTGTCCAGAGTGTCCCTCGCCTCTCGCACAGTGACTGCTGGAAGCAGACAGCAGCTCCCCGCGACCCGGAAAGGAGAAGCTTGGATGGACTGATGTGATCTCATCTGTCCCAGAGCTGCTTTGCTGCTTCTGGCTTCAGGAGGTTTTTGGATCCGTGTCAGGTTTAAATAAAACCTCAAGACCATCAAGGCACTCTGGAGCAAACTGTGCTGCCCAGTGCCCAGGAAAATGAGCCAAAACACACCGCTAAAACCACCCAAGAGTGGCTAAAATCAAAACAATAAGCTGCTCTGAAGAGGCAGCCTTCAAACCTGAGAGCTGGAGGAATGGGCCAGAACACCTGTGGACACCTGTGGACACCTGTGGACAGGTACAGACGTGACACAGGGAGTCACATGACTGCAGAGACATTAATTTGTCAGTTTCAGATTGAACAGATTCATCCGTAGCTCCTCAGAACGCAGTGAAACAGTCTTCTGATCCAGTCTGACTCATTAAATTTAGATTTATCTTTTTATAATTCGACCATCTTACTGTATATTTTTGTTCTTTTGTACTTAATGCTGCTCCTGTTTAAATCACCGGTTGAGAGTGTAGCCTGCGCCATCATACTTTATTGTTTTTACAAATTCGTGTCATTTAAAGTACCTTAAATGAGTTTTATTTTGGGGCTCATTTCATCTCTTTACTCGATGTTTGTTACAATTTCTGGGTTTTTTTTAGGTACAGAAACAGTCAATTTTAGTTCTTGATTTTCTTTAGACAGTTTGATGTTTTCATATAAATGTACTGTTCCCTTTTTTTAAAATACTAAAACAAAACATCATCGATCCGTCTAATAATTGACGACTCCGCTCCTTTTATTTTCCTCTTCCAAAGAGTTTTAATTTGGCTTCATTTACAAAATCCATCAGACTTTTTCCTGGTTTCACTTTCAGACCTGCTTGGAGGAAACGGTGGCTGCTGATTGGACAGCAAAGTTCATTATTTGTAATTTAAAAAAAAAAAAAAGGATTTCTTAAAGGAATGCATATCGCCCACTGCCTTTCATGCCAGACTAATGATGAGAAATGATGGCGCTGTAGCCGTTTTTGCTCAAACCTTTCAAATATTAACCAACATTCGAAACATTAATCAGTCTGACCAGTAATCACTCAGTGGCTCATGAGATATTTTGCTAACAGACACCTTTGGCTGCAACAGTTAGTGGCAAACACTAGCTAACCTTTTGATACTTTCAGCCCTTTTGTCAGTTTTAGCTGTTCTTTAGCTAATTTTAATTGTAGCTGTAAAACTGGCGGTTTTACGGCCATTTTTGTGTCCTCTAAGTTGTCTGCGGCTGCCATCTTGAATCAGGTTGACTCTAAAAGGTCATTTTTATTCATTTTTTGCTCTTCAGACAATAATTACTTTCTGGGAGTTTTGTTAAAAATGCACCGACTGGTTCGTGAGATATTCAGCTAATGCTCCATACGAACAAAGACACGCGCAGAAACATGATCCCCCTTCAGCGGCGGGCGATAGGCATGGAGTCTGGATGTCTAAAATACGCCTCAGCACGTTGATGAGGACGACCTTCACCCTTTGCAGGACCTCAGAGGTTCCAGAACTGCTGAAATCTTTACACGGTTCTCATTTGTTGTTTTTTTTTGTTTGTTAAAAAGTAATAAAAATAAGAAGGTTACTCAGATTTGATCCGGACTGAGGCTTTGGCGCCTTTAGCTGCTCTCCAGCTTCCAATCAGCCTTCGCCCTCCTCGCCCTCCATCTTTCCTCATCTCATTACCTCCACATTAAAGTTTTATCCGTTCACATTCACACCCTGTCCGCTTCATAAATGGCCTCTGATCAGCTGGGTCTCAAACATCCCTCAAGTTTATGTTTCTAAATGCAGAAATAGGAAAAAGGCGACTTTTCTGCCGATGCTTGTAGCTCAGTAAGAAGTATTTTTATATTTCCAGCTGGCTTACTTTATGGCAACAGCTTAAACAGTATATATATATATTTATAGGGACACTTAAAGCTTTTTGTAGCAGGTTACAAATGATTCCAGCCTGTATTTTCATTAAGATTTGCACGTATTTGTTGCATTTTCAGTAAGTTCCTGCAATTATTTCCTCTTTCAAACAGGTGATTCACGAACAGGAAGCTTCTTCTGCTGATTGGTTCTTCCTGAAAATGTTCATTATTTTAAAAAAAGGAACTCAGGATTGTCGGTAAAAATATATCAACATACGGCTTTAGTAATAAGAATTTCTGTCTATTATATATAAATACAATATTTCTTTTTTTTTTTTTTTTGCCCAGAGAGTTCGTATTGTTTTTGTTTGTGTTTACGTTGTTAAAAAAACAAATATTTTCTGCAAACTGTGACACTTTTTTCATCGTTCTGTCCACTTTAGATCTTTTCTGTACCTCCTTAGAGACTGAACTCATGTTCCTTCTTTCTGTAAAACAGTTAAAAAAAAAAGTTAATGGTTTCATTTTGAATCTCGTGTCTTATTTATGTCGTTTCATTAAAAACTTCACGTTTTGTCTCTGAGAATAAGAACAAAAACAAAACTTGAGCGAAAGGAGAAGTCAGACAGTCATGTTTTTGCCAGTGCCTGTCTGTTAGCAAAATATGTCGTGATCCTTTTGAGGAATTTTAATGAAACTTTCAGGAAATAATCACTGGATTTACATCTGCAACTGATTAGCTGTTGGAGTCGATGTGATTCAAGATGGCTGCCACAGCCAACTGAATGTAGAAAACATAATAACGGCTATAATTCAGTCAATTTTACAGATATTGAGCTGTAATTTGACGTGGTAGTAGCTGAGAGGCATTCACAACACATACTTAAAGTGCTGCTCATTGTGCAGCATCTTTAGCTCTGACTGGTGGAGACAACCCTGAATGTCTGTTAGCAAAATATCTCCCAAGCTACAGGACGGATTTTAATGAAACTTTCAGGAAATAATCATTGGATGTACGTCTAGTTGACCACTTCCACACAAAAATGGCTATAATTCAGTCAATTTTAAAGATATTGAGCTGTAATTTGACGTGGTAGTAGCTGAGAGTCATCCCCAACACGTACTCTGAGTGTTATCCTTTAATTTCTGACCACAGTAGCAATAACTCCGTTGTTTTTTCAGCTTGGGATGATCTGACGGAAGGAATGCTGGGGCTTTAATATTATGTTCAGCTAAAAGAACATCAGTGTGAGGAGCCTGTGTGTGTGTGTGTGTGTGTGAGGGGGGTAGGACTCGTGAAATAACACGTCAGACATGTTCAGACAGCTTTGAGGAGAATCCATCCCAGCTCGGCCCCAGAGGCCTTCTCACAGGACTGCGTCGGAGCAGATTGGCAAAAAAATAAATAAAATTAAAATAAATAAAGTAAAACAGGAGCTCTGGGAGGAAGGGGGGCCAAAATTACCATTTCCAGAGCCATATTCCAGGCGGTAACTTAGCAACAGCAACTTTATTTAGAGCCTTTACCGTCCCTGCATGGGTCAAGCTGTGGCAGCTCGCCGTGGGGAGAACGGCGGAAGTCAGAGCTTTAATTGGTGCTGTAGATCAATTAAAAGGCAGGAGGTGAGAATGAATCAAACATCATTTCCATCTCAACGATACCCAGGTCGAGGCCGAGCAGCGACATCGTGTCTTCTTTCCTGAATGAACACTTTGACTTTTACTAACGTTTGATTCAAAGCACAGATAATGTGGCTCTGCATCCTAATATATTTATGATACACATCAAAACCTTCGGCTCATTCAGGAAATAGCTGCTCTGACTTTTAGCTTTTTTAACTTTTATGCTTTTCAAACTATTCAGTTTTATTTACAAATATTTTCCCCGTAGAAATACATTGAGATCTTTTCAGTTCCTGTAAAAACTTTGTTCTCTTTGGAATCTGCTTCAGTTTATTTGCTGTTTTTGTTTTTCTTTCCTACTTTTAGCTTATAGCTGCAGTTCTGCTACTTCTAGCTTTCAGCTTTTCAGCTAGCCTTTTGCTGGTTTTAGCTTCTAGCATTTGGTACTTTTAGCCCTTTTGTTACTTTTAGCTTCTAACTTGCTTTTTGAATATTTTCTTTGCTACTTTAAGTTAGATCATTGCTACCCTTTGCAGCTTTTAGCTTTTATTTAGTGTTTCACTTCTTTTATTGTGTAGCTACTTTGAACTTAAAAAAAAACTTCAGCTACTTTTAGCTTGTAGCTATCTTTTTGATATTTTTAACTAGCATTTTGCTAACCTTTTGCTGCTTTTACCTAGCATTTTGCTGCTTTATGCTTTTACACAGCCTTTTAGCTACTGTTTTGCTACTTTAGCTTTGAACTAGTAAACTATCCTTTGGAGAGTTTTAGCTAGCTGCTGCTATTTTAGCTTCTAGCTACTATATTGCTACTTTTATCTAGCCTTTTGCTTTCAGTAAATGTTTGGCTATTTTTAGCTAACCTTTTGTTACTTTTGGTGTTTAACTGCTTCTTTCAGCTGACATCTAGCATTCTGCTTCTTTTAGCTGACATCAAGCATTCTGCTTCTGGTAGCTATAACAGTTTCAGCTTCTTTTAGCTGATATCTAGCGTTCTGCTTCTTCTAGCTGACATCTAGCGTTCTGCTTTTGGTAGCTAAAAGTTTCAGCTTCTTTCAGCTGACATCTAGCGTTCTGCTTCTGGTAGTTATAACAGTTTCAGCTTCTTTTAGCTGACATCTAGCGTTCTGCTTCTGGTAGCTATAAGTTTCAGCTTCTTTCAGCTGACATCTAGCGTTCTGCTTCTGGTAGCTATAAGTTTCAGCTTCTTTCAGCTGACATCCAGCCCTCAGCCTGTTTCCAGCAGACGTCACTCAGTCCTGAGGCTCATCTGTATTCCTCTCACGAGGAACGTCACCGAGGTCATCGCCGGACGCCTTTCGCAGTCAGAAATGATGAATTCAGGGTCAGATCTGCAGCTGAAGAATCAGATCGATTCATCAGCACATTTAAAAACAGCCGGTGTTGAACAAAGTGCTGGACGTGGGCTGCGGTTCTGCCAACATCTGCCTTGTTAAATGTGAACAAACGAGCCGACGGAGCAGCGAGGAAGCAAAAAGTGTCATCCATCAGGAGATCACACAACCATCTGTCATGTTCGTTTAAGCTCCAGGTCACCGGCAGGGAGGACTCCTTCAAACCTCATTAAACAGTAAAAACAGAGTCATTCCTTCTGCCAGGTGGACAGGATGAGGACGTCCTGCTGAAGTCTTTTAGGTGAAACTAAACCGATAAACAAAAAAAGACTCAAATCTGAATTTAAACTCAGCTACGGGAAACGGCTCATTTTTGTTTTTTCTGTTTCCAAACAATCTAACTTCTGCAGACTTTGTACGATTTTAGTCGTTCGCACATCAAAACGTTCGGCTCATTCAGGAAATGGCTGCTCTGACTTTTACTTTTTGTAACTTTTATACTTTTAAATATATTGATCTTTATTTACAAATATTTTCCCCATAGAAATACATTGAGATCTTTTCAGTTGCTGTAAAAACTTTGTTCTCTTTGGAATCTGCTTCAGTTTATTTGCTCTGTTTTGGTTTTTCTTACCTACTTTTAGCTTATAGCTGCAGTTCTGCTACTTCTAGCTTTCAGCTAGCATTTTTCTTTTAGCCCTTTTGTTACTTTAAGCTTCTATCTCATCTTCTTATTCCATTTAGTTTTAAACTACAGTTTACTGCTTTTAGCTGCTTTAAACTTGCATTTTTCTATTTTTATCTTTAAGATAGCCTTTTGCTACGTTTAGCTTGTATTTAACTGGTATATAACACTTTCAGCTAGCATCTGCTTCTTTTAGCTAACCTTTTGCTGTTTTTAGTTTCTAGCCAGCCTCCTGCTACATTTAGCTTTACCTATTCTTTAGCTACTTTCAGTTAGCATTTTGCTTCTTTCCCTTTAAGCTTAAACAGCTCAGGTTCATCTTCATCGTTGTTTAACGCTCAGCGTTTTGCAGAAAATACAGTTTCTTTAGTTTTAATTTAAAATAATTTATTTACAGACCTTTAATCTTGGGCTGAAAAACATCAGTCTGTTCTTACCGCTGTGGATGTAATAATCGTTCTGGGGGTAAAAACAGGAAAATGAGTCTTAATATTTTCTGGAAAACGGCTTCAGCGTCGTTCAGTCCTCTTTCCGCCGCGGATGCTGTGGACTGATGGGGCCGACAGACGGGGGTCGGTTTGTGAACGGGTGCCACTGGCCCTGGATGCTGGGGCTGTCCGTGTGGAAGTGCTTCCGGATGCGGATCACGTCCAGGCCAGACTGATTGGTCAGCTTGGTCAGAACCTCCAGAACCTCCTGCGACGTTTTGTTCTTGATGCATTCCTCCCTGATGTTACCGTTCACTGCAATAAGAGGGAGGAAAAAAAAATCACTCAATGGGGAGTAAAACTGAAGGAGACAAAACAGTTTTTTACTTTTAATTAACAAGTCTCAGAAAGAAACAGCGTCATACTGCCCCCTGGAGTATAAAAGGAGGACTGCAGTACTATCAATCACTTTATGAAAGAAAAAGTGGACTTTTCATTTAAAATATCTATGGTAACTCAGCCAGTCTGCAGCTACAAAACAACATTTTTATTCACCATAAAACAATGTCTTTAATAACATAATTATTTTACCTGAAAAGCAAAATAACAACCCATATTTTGGCATCAACTAGAAATATTTATAGCTGAGTTTAATAAGGAGCGAAAACAGGTCAGCTGGCCAGATACATATATTTTTTTTGATAAAATACATGTTTTGATGCACTTTCTGACACAACCTGGGCTTGAACCCACAGCCTCAGGACTACAAGATCGAGGCACTGACCTGCTGACAGTTTCACAAGAAAATGAATTCAGTATTTATTCAGGCGTTGGATCGGAGCACAACCCTGTCAGCACTCACAGTATTCGGCGACTATTTTGGGCAAGCTTTTGGGCTGAGGAGACACGTACACGACGGTCCCGGGGTTCTTCTTGGCATAATCCACCACCCCCTCCTCGATAAAATCCCTGCAGGAAAATGGAGGAGACAGCTGAGGGTTAAAGGTTGGCGCCGAAAACCTGCGACTCTGCACCGGGTCATTATATTCAGAACTGAAAAGTCTTCAGAAAATAACTACATGTAGCTACAGTGTTCCTTACTTACACTCTGTGTAATCTATGCTACACTAACGGGAAACTGCAGTAATATTTTTTAATAAAGCAAAGAGTTCAGTTTGAACCGCCACCAACCCAAGCAACTTGGAATATTGGGAATCTGGATTCAGAATTAAATTTGTCGTCTAGATTAGAGCCTATCTGAGAGCTAGTTGTGGCATAACTTTGAACTTTTGCTCCAACAAAAGCTGCTGAACTGAAGGAGCAAAAAGACTTTTTCAATAACCCAAATAAAAAGGCTGTTAGTTCATGTTTTCAACTACCTACATGCCAAAAATCAATTTGATTAGTCAGCATATACTTTATTTTTCCCCCCACCAACAAAATGTGGAAATGGTGATGACAATATAAGCCCACTGTAGTTTTCCGTGGCAACAAACTCAATCTTTGGTCTGAATAAAAGGTTTATTACTATATAAAATAACTGATTAATAGTTTTCTAACCACTGAAAAAACTACTGAACATTTGCTGAAGGTTTCATATCAATCTCAGTTTTATTAACACACTTACATCCAGTGATTTCTGAGTCTCATTAAAGTTCAGACAAGAGTAAAAACATAAAAAAAGAGTGAAATGAAGTGAGGTGTTGGGCATCATTCAGTGCAGGAACTGGGCTTGTAGTAGAAACCAGATATATTTAACTCATTACACCCCCACTGTTAAACTCTAAAGCTCCTGTTTTGTCTTACCTGACTCCCAGTGAGCTCTGTCCTTTCCTGGAGAAGACGATGGAGATTCGCTTCAGCTGACAGACGTATCGGCCGACTCCATTTTGAAGAACACTTTTCAGGAAACGACTCGGGGTCCCTCTGGAGGTCATGTTCCAACTTTAAATTAACCTTCTAACATATAAAAACAAACAGCTGCTCGCTGCTACTGAACGACAAACCAGCTGAAGTAAATTAATGGGTGCTAACGTCTTGGAGGACGACTTCACGGGCATGAACACAGCGCGGTCCGTCGGGAATAGAGTCCGGTGGGAAACAAAGAAAACATTACGGTTAAGTAAAACCTCCAGTGTAGTAAGCTAGCGTATTTTTAACGCTGAGTTTTCTGTTTGAAAAATAATATTTTTGATAGGCGAGTGTAAAATATTGGTCTTTGTATATTTTTTATCTTTTGAAGCACGTTAATTAAGTTCAAGCGTTAACGGACGGAAGCATGTTTCGCACGGACTTGTTTTGAAAGCGCACCAAAAAGCGCGCTCCGGATTGTATTGAAGCATGGGAGAAAATGAGGTCAGGCTTCACAGCAGGTAAAAATAACATTATGAGTTTGTTAATTCAAATTAAAGTGAATTTTAGGGCAATAATTGTGTTTCGTTTTGTAAGAAAATAAGGATTTTCTGCCTCACTGTTTGTCCGCACTGACTTGTTTTAGCAGATTAAGATTGCTTTGCAGCTTTACCATTATAATACTAACTTAAGCGTTTTTAAAAAATTTTTTATTGTATTTTGCAGGTGAAATATGCTAACCAGGTAGCCAATGTGGAGAGGCTTGCTGCTAAAGGGCACCACCTGTCTCCTGCAGGTGGGAGCCCACAAATTTCTCCATCCAAGACATTTTTCATCCCAGTGTTTCAAACTTAACAGGACTTCTGAGGCTCCATGGAACCAAAGACTTGGACGTGCAAGCTTCATCCTCTCACACAAGGTGATCAGGAGCTATAAAAAGGACACCAAGTCCACTGTAGAGATTCCTTCGAGTCCCATCACAGTCACAGACATCAAGCAGTATTTACGCTCCAAAGAGATTCCTTTCCATGATGGCTACAGCTGCCTCCACATCCCGAGCATCTTCATCGACTCGTCCACGAGGAAGGACAGCTCTTCCTTGTTCGTGGATAAAACCACGGGACAGTTTCTGTGTAAAGACACCCTGGTCGAGGGGAGCTGGGAGGACCTCCAGGACTGCCTGGAGGTGATGCAGAAGGAAGAGCAGAACTTCCTCAACCCTCATGTGCTGCTGGGGTATCCGGAGAGCGTGGAGGAGCAGGAGGAGAGGGAGAGGGAGCTGAGGGAGGTGCAGGAAATCTGGTCCAGCTCTGTGCCCTTCACAGATCTCCCAGAGGACGACGCTCAGCTGATTAAAACCATGTTCCAGGTATTAACTACGAGTTTGTCCTGCGTTATTTGACTTTTTTCATACAATCAAAAATATTTACAGAACTGCTTCAGTCACTGGAAGTCAGAGGAATAAATCCACATGCAGTAAGAAGAGGACAAGTTTGTCAAAATCCCTTTTAGAGAAGAAGGTTTATTGATGTTTTGGGGGGATTTTTTACAAACTGATGCAAAGACATCACGTGTAAAATGGGGTCATTACTGTCTTTTTAAACTGAAAGTGGTGACATTTTAAACCTTAATATATCAAAAAACAAGTATTTTCCAACTACAGACTACTAAATATAAAATTGTTTTAGGTTAAATGAGTGTCAGTTTGTTGAGTTTTGGGTGAAGTGTATCTTCACCGTTGGGAGTCCTGGGATTTCACCCATATAACCTGAATTTCTTCTTCTTTTTTTAAGATTACAAAGATCTCTAATGCAACCCTGAAAAAGTTTGGTGTAAAACTCTTCAAGCCCACTAAGAGTCTGGTTTTCCCCTGGTTCGGTGGTCCGGATTCCTCCCTGAAGGGGATCAAGCTCCTCTCCGCCCGAAGGACAGACTCAGGCGAGGTGGCTTATAACGAAGTCACCGTCCCGAGGTGTAGCTCCTACTACAACCTGTTTGGTCTTCCCCTCGTGAACTGTTTGGACTCTGAGGTGGTGCTGACCGGTCGTGAGTTGGACACTCTGGCCGTGAGCCAGGCCACGGGACTCCCCAGCGTGGCTCTCCCCCGCGGGGCCAGCTGCCTCCCGCCGGTCCTGCTGCCCTACCTGGAGCAGTTCAAGCGCGTGACTCTGTGGCTGGGAGGCGACATCCGCTCCTGGGAGGCGTCCAAGATCTTTGCGCGCAAGCTGGGTCTGAGGAGGTGCGCGCTGGTGCGTCCCGGGGAGTTCCAGCCGTGTCCGCTGGAGGCCCTGTCCCGAGGCAGGAACCTGAGCCACATCGTGAAGGCCTCCATCCCAGCGGCACATAAGTCCATCGTTTCCTTCAAGCAGCTCAGAGACGACGTGTACGGCGAGCTGGTCAACATGGACCAGGTGGCTGGAGTGAAGTGGACCAGATTCCCAGAACTCAACAGGCTCCTGAAGGGACACAGAAAGGGAGAGCTCACAGTTTTCACAGGTACTGATTAGTCACAATTAAAAATAATAACACTTTCATCCCTGTTTGTTTTCAAAAAGAAAAGCATCTGTTTCATTTACATTCAGCTGAACATACTGCAGACATTTCATAGATTTCTGCCCAGAAAAAGACTAGAAAATCTTCACGATAGCCTCCTACTTACTGTGAGGGACTACAGGTTATTTTTGCATCTATAAATAAAAGTTAAAAGTCCACCTTTCAAGAAGAAAATGACTTAGAAATAGGATCCAGAGAACATCAACGCTCCAGTTCTCACTGAGAAAGGATGAACGGTTTGTCTAAAACATGTTAACAAACTGAAGACGTGATCTTTTTTTCATTGTCCTTTCTGTCTTTGTTTCTTCTCCAGGTCCTACTGGGAGTGGGAAGACCACGTTCATCAGTGAGCTGGCTTTAGATCTTTGCATGCAGGGTGTCAACACGCTGTGGGGCAGCTTTGAGATCAACAATGTCCGCCTGGCGAAGATCATGCTGACGCAGTTCGCCATGCAGCGGCTGGAGGAGAAGCTGGAGCAGTACGACTTCTGGGCGGACAGATTCGAAGAGCTGCCGCTCTACTTCATGGCTTTCCACGGACAGCAGAACATCAAGTGAGCCTCGTCGGTCCTGCAGGCTTTACTGAGCTGCTGCTGCTGTTTTAGCTTTTAGCTAGCCTTTGGACACTTTAGCTGTTAGGTAGCATTTTGCTACTTTTAGCTATCCTTCTGAAGCTTTTTGCATCTAGCTATACGTTTGATACTTTTAGCTAGAGTTTTGATATTTTTTAGCAACCCTTTGAGTGCTTTAGCTCTTAGCAAGACTTTTACTGCAGCTTTTAGCTTACCTTTTAGGTAACTTTTTGTTTCTGGCGTTTTGTTACTTTTAGGCCGTGTTTGGCTCATTTTAGCTTCTTCTTTTACCTGCTTCAGCGCTCTGCGTTCACACGGCCTTCTGGCAGAAGATGTTTGTGGTTCTGATGAGTTTTGTGACCTTGTCTCGTCTTCAGGACGGTGCTGGACACCATGCAGCACGCCGTCTACCTGTACGACATCAACCACGTGGTCATCGATAACCTGCAGTTCATGATGGGACATGAAAACCTCTCAGTCGACAGGTGAGTAAAAGCAGAAACTGTAACAGCCGAAAAGAGCTCAGTTCCTTCCAGATGAAGAAGGTGAACAAAACATTTATGAATTTGGGTGTGGCAGCCATCTTGAATTGGCTCCAAAAGCGAATCAGTCGTAGATCAGCCGGTGATCCCTCTTCTGAAGTGTTTCATCATTTTTTCGTGCCACCCAGGTTTGCGGTCCAGGACCACATCATCGGCGTGTTCAGGAAGTTTGCCACGAACAGCTGCTGCCACGTCACGCTGATCATTCACCCGAGGAAAGAGGACGACGACCGAGAGCTGCAGACTGCCTCCATCTTTGGTTCTGCGAAGGTGCGGCGGGGAAGTTAAACGCTTCGGTTCAGTCAGAAAACATTTTGTGGATCCTGATTCAGCATTCACACAGATTCCCTGCTTTTTATCTTTTATTTTTAATGCTTTTTTGTAATTTACTTCTTTCTTTTTTATGTTGTTCATAAATCAGAACGTTTAGCTCATTCAGGAGATGATATTTAACTTTATTTACAAATATTTATTTTCTTCTGAGATCTTGTTCTCTTTGAAATCTGCTTCTGCGTTCTTGATCTATTTTTGTCTTTTTATGATACTTTTAACTTTTAGCCACTTTTAGCTGTTAGTTAGCCTTTTATTACTTTTACATAGTCTTTTGCTATTTTATACTTTTGGTAACCTTTTAGCTACATTAGGCTTTTAGCTCAAGTTTTTGCTGCTTTTAATGATTATTTTACTACTTTACCTTTTAGCTAGCCTTCTACTACTTTAGCTTTTAGCAATCATTTGCTTTAACATTTGTTTCAGCTTTTTTAGCATGCTTTACCTCACTCTAGTTTCAAACTGTTCACTGATTTTGCTGAAAATATTTAATTACAGATCAGAAATGGGAATGAAATCTGTGCAGAGATCAGATGCACGTAACACCCTCGCGTCTTGACCTTTAACCCCTTTTCCAGGCCAGCCAGGAGGCCGACAACGTCCTGATCCTGCAGGAGAAGAAGCTGGTGACGTGTCCCGGCCGCAGGTCCCTGCAGGTCACCAAAAACCGCTTCGACGGAGACGTGGGCGTCTTCCCTCTGGACTTCATCAAGCCTTCTCTGACCTTCTCCACTCCCCTCAAAAGCAAACACAAGCTGAGGAAGGTCCCCAGCAAGGCGGAGAGCGAGGAGGGGGTCCAGGGGGACGTGCCGAAGAAAGACGAGGGTAAAAAACAAAAGGTGGAGAAAACGGCCAAAGCAGCGAAGTCGCCTCAGGCCGTTAAAAGTCCTGCCAAAGGAAACGAAACCACCCGGGAGTGATGACAGAAAACAGAATCAAATAGCTTCACTTTTAACAATTTAAAGGAGACTGAGGCTCATATTTTCTGTCTGAAAGTTTAAATAAGCTGATTTATTACGCCAAGTATGAAATATGTGAATTTACATCTTTGGTTGTAAATCAAAATTAAACCTCCAGAATCCAAAAACTGTTTCTACAAGGGATGAAGTCAAGTTGTTGAAACTAGGATGTAAAATAATCCGATCCAGTTAACCTTTTTATACACCGTTTAAAACATTTATTTTCATATGTCTGTGTATAGTTAGAATTGTCTGATATTTAGATGTTTCCCTTCAATTTCAAACTAAACTGTGAAGCTCCTGTCTGCTTGTTGTGAGGGTCATGATTTATTAAACAAGCTCGTTTTTTACTAATAAAATGCTTCTGGTTCAGGTTTAATTGTGCTTCCTTTAGAGGTCAGCAGGGGGCGCTGTGGGCTCAAAAATACAAAAAAAAACCCAACTTCCAGAACTAATCAGGAGTAACTGTTTGCCCTGACATGTTTTATAAACCGCTGACGGAGCTCAATATAAGAAAATGTTTTTCCTTCTCTGCACTTGTTACACATTTGGTGGAACTAGTTTAATAATTCAACAACCACTTTTTTTTGCCAACTAGTCGGAGCAGAAGTCGAACCAGCCGGCCTTTTTGCCTCAAAGTCGCAACTATTTGACTTCTTAACTCACTTAGTTGACAACTAGTTTGGTAAGCATAAAAAATTATTACATGTTAACTAGTCGAGACAAATTAGTCGTAGAAGTGACTTCCAAATTGTGCACTAGTTAACACATTTTTGGCCTTACTAGTGCACCTACAATGTTTATTAGTTAACTAGTAAGACAAAAATGGATCTAAAACTCAAGTTATGCCCAAACAATTAACTAGTCCACTAATAAACACTAAAGTGCTCACTAGTTGATGCATTTTTGGCCTTACTAGTCAACTAGTGCACCTACAATGTTTATTAGTTAACTAGAAAAGGCCAAAATGCATCTAAAACTCAAGTTATTCCTAGTGACTGACTAATGCGACCCAAACAATTAACTAGTCCACTAATAAAAACTACAGTGCTCACTCGTTGATGCATTTTTGGCCTGACTAGTCAATTAGTGTGCCTACAATGTTTATTAGTTAACTAATAAGACAAAAATGCATCAAGTTATGCCCAAACAATTAACTAGTTCACTAATAAACACTATAGTGCTCACTAGTTGATGCATTTTTGGCCTTACTAGTCAACTAGTGCGCCTGCAATGTTTATTAGTTAACTAGTAAGACAAAAATGGATCTAAAACTCAAGTTATTCCTAGTGACTGACTAGTGCAACCCAAACAATTAACTAGTCCACTAATAAACACTAATGTGCTCACTAGTTGATGCATTTTTGGCTTTACTAGTCAACTAGTGCGCCTACAATGTTTATTAGTTAACTAGTAAGGCCCAGGTTTCTCTTTTTTTGAGTCTTGTGTCTAAATTCGGTCACACTAGTTAACCTGTTGACTAGTTCACACAATTATAGTCTGACTAGTTAACCTTTAAATGTTTTAGCAGCAGTAGTTGAGTAGTAAAGCCAAAAATGTGTAAACTAGCAAACATTTCATAATCCCTAGTGAACTAGTAGGTATAATCTGTGTTGACTAGTTAACATATGTGTTTTTTTATGCTTATTAGTCAACTTGTACAACACAGATGTTGGCAGGTTTGGACCCACGGGTAACTAGTGGGGACTTTGGGGCTACTAGTGCAGCAAGATGGCTTCTGCACCAACTAGTTGGCAAAAAAGTGTTACTAGTGAGAGTGCTTGTTGAGTTGGTGCAACTAGTTCAGTGCAGTCGCAAACTAGTGGGGGAAAATGATGCTTGAGATTGATTAAATACACAAATGGCTTGCCGTAGAAACACTAGTTCATTAAAAGGGCGCCTAGATGGGACTTCTGGGCGACTGGTTCTGCTTCAACTAGTTGGGTAAAAAGGTGTTACTAGTAACAGTGTCTGTTGAACAAATGTGACCCAGCGTGCAACTAGTGCAGTGTAGTCGAGAACTAGTGGGCGGAAATGACACTTGAGATCAGGGTTATTGAATAAATATACAAATGGCTTGCCATAGTGTATGAAAACACCATCTAGATGGGACTTTTTGAGCTACTGGTGCAGGAAAATGGCAGATTACTGACTTCTGCACCAACTAGTTGGACAAAAGTGCCTCCAGTTGGCAAAAAAAATGTGTTACTAGTAAGACGTACAAACAAACGGTTTAGGCTTCCTGAATGTCCTCCAGAATCACATTACATGATGAATTATTTAGAGCGAGCGACTTGTAATAAATGCAAAACCTTTTTCAAAACGTCTCCTCGTGAATATTTTACAGGTTAAATCGATTAATTGCCCTTCTTTCGGTGTCACCGGTGTGGATTTACAGGTCGGGAGGTGCGACAGGTGCTGCTAGTTGAGCTGGTGGTGTCACAGAAACCTGATCTTCCTCGGAGGAATGCTTGTCGCCCGCCACCCTTCGTGCCAGAGCTGGATAGAAAAATAGACAATCTGACTGAGATGCTGTAAAACTCCTGCAACAGCAGAAAGAAAAAAAAAAGTAATTTAAGATAAGAAACGTTATCAGAAACAGATTGATACTTTCCTTTTAGCTGTCAGAGCGAGATTCATTACCCATAATGCAACTCACCTGCTGAGAGCTGCATAGGTCTCAGCTTTTTACCCCCAGCCTTCGTCTGTTAGCAAAATATCTTACGAACCACTGGATGGATTTTAACAAAACTTTCAGGAAATAACTGTTGGATGGACATCTGCATTAACTTTTAGGGACAACCCGATTCAAGATGGCCGCCACAGCCAACTGAACTTAGAAAACAGAAAAATGCCCACTACTCAGTCAGTTTTGCAGATATTGAGCTAAAATTTGATTTGGCAGTAGCTGAGAGTTATCCTCAACATATGAAGAGAATATATAACATTACTTTAACTGTTTGATGTAATTGCATATATATATATTATATTAATATTATTTTGAATTAGAGCTGGTTGGAGGCTGGACTTGACTACAAAAATGCAACCACCTGAGTTTGTTGGGCTGTTGCTGCTCCGTTGTTTGGCTCAGACTGGACTTCACAAACGTAAATCCCTGCATCCGAGACGACAGGAGGGAGACCCTGCACAGATGTGATTATTACCAGATTTTTGCCTCGTTCTTCCAGCAGACTATCCCACGAAGCGTCAGAAAGTAGATTTACTTCGATCTACAACCGATTAGCTTCTGAACCCAATTCAAAAACAGCTGTAATCCAGTCAGTTTTACAGACATGGAGCTGACATTTTGTGTGGTAGTAGCTGAGAGTCATCCTCAACCCAGACTCCAAGCACTGACAGCTTCCTCATTATCACATGAGACTGCAGATCATTTATAACAGAACGGCTAAAACTCAGTTTTAAACTCTGGCATAAATTGAGGCGGGCGATATGCATTCCTTCAAGGAATGCTTTTTCTGTGATTTGCTTCTACATTTTTCCTTCTATAATGACTCCAGGCTGTGTGTTGGATGGGCTGGGGTGGAATATGGCCTCTGAAGGGCCTGAATGGGCCTCTTTGTGTCTGCAGACATTACAGCACCGAGTCGATGGTAGCTCTGTCGCCTGCCAGCACCTCAGGAGGCAAAAACACTCCAAAAAACAAACAAAAAGAAAACATGGAACAAGTTTATCCAAACGTGCTGCTCGTTACTATCTGTAGGATCATGTTTATCCAAGTAAAGTTGTAAAAACAATTTTTTTCCCCCCCGCTGATTTGTCAGATTAAAGCACGGGAAGCGTTTAACCAGTTTTTCTGCTTTTGAAGGGTTTGTACTCATCAGACGTTTGCATGCCTATTCAAATAGCTGCCATCTGGAAAAGGAGGGAGATGAAACAACTTGAGTTATTCTGCTCCTGATCTGAAAAAAAATAAAATAAAATAAAGTGCGGAGAACAAAAGAAGGCTGCTTTGTAAAACGTTTTAGGATGTGGGAGCATGAAGATGTTTTAGCAAGCTGTCTCAGGTGAAGCTTTTTTCCCGTAAAGAGACTAAAAACCTCTGAAAGCAGGTTAAGAGTGAAGGGAGAGACGAAGGTAATGATGGGTTGCTTGGATACATGCAGACATAGCTCTCCGCTTCATTAAGTCAACTATTCAACCAAGTCTGGAGGTAATTTCATGTTCAATCAGAGTCCGTCAGGTTTGGGCTGAGATCCAAATTAAAACAGATTTCAGCTCCTCGTGTGTGTACAGTTTGACAAAATAAAGCTTCAATATAAATCATTTTTATTTCTAGTTCAGGGGAATAAATTGTTTAGAGTTAGATGAGAAGACACCTTTTTTTGTTTTTTAATATCAAACAAATTTTGTTCCCAAATGATTCCTGTTTCTAAATGAGCTGGAAGTGAATCTTTACTCCAAGTTTTAAAAAAACTAGGAAAATATTAACCACAAAAAGTCTATCAAGTATTTAAAAAGGCGTATTTATTGTTCTGAGTTTTATGACATTTGAGAAAAGCAGACGAGAAATCGTCATGGAAACGTTTCTGTACATTTGAGACCAGCTCAGTGATGCTGACGATTTAATATCACACAATGTTAATGTATATTTTTTATCATTTAAATGTTCTGGTCCTTTATTTTGTCCACTGTTGATATAATAAAATACAACCTGAAACAAAATGCTAACATGCAGCACATAAAAATACGATTTAATACAATCTAATATGAGATGATATGATACATTACAATATGACATATAATCCATTGTCTTTACTCAGTTCTTCTTTTCAGGTCGTAGGGAGCTGCTGTCGCTCCAGCCGTCTACAAAACAACTCAGCTGAAAGTGAAACAATAAAATACAATACAAAGATATTTGATATAATACAAAATATCTGATGCAATCTGATATACAGTACAGTGCAATGTGAAACTTAAAGCACTGAGTACATGAAGGGTCACAGGAGTTCAGCAGCATAAAAACTGTTTCTTTTTCCTCAAAGTGAGAAAACTGGATCCAGACAGGAATTCTTTCATGTCTGTTTTGCACTGAATGCAGCAATTTAACTGATTGTAAATCTAAATGGCTCAGACATCATCGTTCCCGTTATGGCCACATGAAGTGCACGCCTCCTTTCTGTGGTTTGTGTAGCTCCGGCGAGCTGAGGCTTACCAGAGGCCCCTTTTTCAGACTCACAGCTGACTCAAGCCCCTCGAATGTCAGGACGTGAGGAAGGTGCTTTGCTCTGCCTCCGTCACGTGGCGTTCGGCACGTTTGACCCACATCATGCCTGCTGCTGCGTGTATTAATAACCACAAACTCCTCTGTGTGCTCTCCGACCAGGACGGAGCTCAGGTCTCTGCTCAATATGAGACAATAACGTCAAAAATTAAAAGGCCTGAGTTTAAACAAAAATGATGGAGTCGTAGCCATTTTGGTCAAACCTTAAAAACAACATTAAAGGCCTCAGAGCATGAGCTGTAAATGAGCTACTATTGAATCAAATTTGAGCTCAGTGTCTGGAAAATTGACCGAGTTATATCCATTTTTAACCATATAAACGATCTTGCGATCTACCTTTTGCCAGTTTTAATTTCAGTTAAAATCTGTCCAGTGGTTCATGAGATATTGTCAGGGAGCGAGGGAAACGAACGCAGTGCTCAGACTCATGTTTGCAGAACTTAACTAATTTATTATGAAAAAAAAAGAGACAAAAACAAAGGGCTGACGTGGCTGAGAGAACTTCCAAAAATTCACAAGTAAAGGCAAACCGGGAACAACGAAACACAGGAAAAACAAAGAAATAAAACAGAAACAATAAACATAATACAAAGAAACAAACAAATCCTGACAGATGTTTTGGTAACAGATCCACACACAGATGAGGAAAAACAAAAATCTGATAAGAAGAGGTAAATTATGTTTATATTTTACAGTTTGTTACTACTTAACAAAGTCCATTGTCTTTCAGCATGCCTGACTTTCAGTAAATGTAGTTGCTTTAGATGTGAAGAGGGTTCTGAGGATGAACCAGACCAGCAGGGCTTTGATGGCATCCCATCACTGTCCTGGAGTGAAGCCCTCCTCATCCTCCTCATTTCCTTCAAACGCGCCGAGGACGCCGTGTGCTCATGTCTCGTGTTAAAACTGTCATGTTGTATTAGACATGGACCCTAAGCAGCTGCACTGCAAATACCTGCCATCTCCGCTTGCTCGACTGTCCTCGCCCTGCCATCTAAAAAAAAAACAACGGGGAAAAAGGTTTTGAGAGACACCACCGAGCCCGGGGTTTATATAACGCTGAAATGTGGCCAAAGAGAGAGCCGAGGGGGCTTAATCTGCTCTGGCACCAGGGGTGTGGAGGCTGTTCAAGAGCCCTGAGGGGAGTGGAAATGGCCTTGCATAGCAGTGGAAAACTTTAAAGGTTAAATGAGAGGGCAGGTGGGGTGACAATAAGAGCTTAATTATAAGGGTAAGAGATGAGGGTGCTGAGTTTGTGGCGAGGAAAGTGGCATTGGAGTGGTACACGGCCTCACTCTTTTTAAGCAAGTCGTCAGAATTAGCGTCTCGTACTTCTGGGACAAGTGAGGCTCCTGGCGGGGCTCCAACACCTCACACCAGACCTCTTTTTAATTCACTCTGAAGGCGAGAAGAAGATAAAGAAAAAGGGGCGACGAGGACAGCCAACCAGGCCAAAGAAAATGGCTATTCACTCTCAAATAAGCCGTCTGCATGACCACCTTCAAAAGAGGCCCCTCTTTGTTTAATCTGCTCAGATTGTGTGCACCCCGACTGTCTGCTGCATGAGCGCTTGGACGCCGGGAACCGCGGCGGTTAACTGAAGTTCTGTCGCCGTTAAGCTGATTATCAGTGCTCTATCCCGCGTCAAGGCCAAACAAACGGTGCAGATGAACAAATCTGCAAAGAAAATCATAAAAAATAGTGTACGGAGGTCACTAAAATATAACAGATCACTATTTTGAGAATTAAAATGAAAAGGGAATGCATAACAAAACAACTTTATTCATTTCTGTGAGTCATCTTTTGCAACGTAATGTCTGGCTAATAAGAAAAGGAACTTAATTCCTACAGGAATGTGGATCCATGCCGACTATCTCAGATGTCATAGTCTGATTATAAACTTTAAGCTGCAAAGATAAATTCCTCCTTTGTGTCATCTGCTTCTGAGAGATTACTAAACAGAGAAAAAGGCTCATGACTGTTTCTGATTATATTATTACAACGTGCGGAGAGAGGATTTACAAACATCTTGTTCTTTGTTAGCAGGAGCATAAAAACCAGATGAAGTGAAACGAGACGAATCAGCAACACTTGGACAGAAAACAGTTTCAAACCTGCCTCCTTCTGGTGTTTTCTACATGTTTGGATCCTTTTATACATTAAAATTTGTCTCTTTGGATCTAAAAGCTGAAGTAAAATGCAAAACAACACAACACGCTGTAACTACTTTAACCATTTAAACCCTGCCTAAACTCAGCTCAGTTCAACTAAACTCAATCTGGATGGATGGTTGGATAGATTTCAGTCGTATATCTGAAATGATTTCCTCCTCATTGCGGAACAAAGCGAGCACTGTTCTGCTGTTCTGCTGTTCTGCTGCTCTGCTGTTCTGCTGCTCTGCTGCTCTGCTGCTCTGTTGTTCTCCACGTCACCGTCAGAGAACAGAAGCAGAACAGCGGCTTCGGGTCGTGATGGGAAACTGAAGTTTGCCGGCTGATGATCGTGTTTGTTGGTTCTGTTTATTCAAATGTCGCCTGCGTTTTTCAAACGTAAAGGTGCAACTTTACCTGGAAGTACAGGACCCATTGTTGCACAAGCAGCACGATCCCGTCCACTTCCTCGTAGCAAACAGGTTCTGTTAGTGGAGAAACTTTGCATTTGATAAATGAACTCTGAGGTCAAAGCTTTATCAAACTGATAACCACTTCTGCTCCAAACATTAAGGTTTAAAGGTCATTTCTACACTTATTCCCTCCATATTAGTTTGCACTATATGTTCTTTTTGTTTTAAATGATCACAAAGACAGCAGTTAAAACTTTCATTTCTTCTTTTTTGGAGGAGAGTCTAGTTTTAAACTTCCAGATGCAGGATTCAGTAAAGCGAGGAGCAGAAAAATGAACTTTTATGACCAAAAACAAAGCGCTGCAGGGCTGCGCGATAAATATTCAGTCCAAATAAAGCAGCATTAAAGTAACAGAATGACATGAAAGAGCGAACATGACCTAAATTTTAATGCAACACACTTCTGCTTTATATCAAAAATAAGGCTGCAAGTCCAAATGACACCCAAACTAAGTCCTGGGATTTGCTGAATTCAATGAAAGCATGGATTACAAAGCATCAGATATGACCTAATTGTCAGAAAATTAGACTTTTCCTGCAGAACTTTTGTGTCCTGAGAGAAAAAGAAACAACGAGTGGACTGAATAAGATTCACCACATTAAAATATGTTTCGTAATAAAAAAAATCCAACATTTTTGGGGTTTTGTGTTTTTTTGGGTGTTCTTTGGGTCAAGTCCAGGAGACTGAATGTGTAGAAACCTAGATTTCCTGTACTTCTAACAATCATAATCTTACTGTTGACCGTGAACTTTATGCAGGAAGTTTAAGATAATAAACAAATAAGTTAAATATCTGTGCACCCTTGTAAGGTGCTTGTTGTTTATATGGTATTTTAGGCTGTAAATGCATTTTTTTAATGTTTTTATATGAGTTCAGGGCTAAAACAATTATGCTTTTGATGAACGTTTGCTTTTTCTTTCTCCTACTTTTAGTTTTGTTGTGGCGCTCACGTTAACAGTCATTCCAGAATAAAAGATCTGGAAGCCACGCGGGACGAAGACCCAACACTGTAATCGTGTCTTTGACGAGTTTTCATGGATTTCACAAACCTATAAACTACCAACGATGAGAGAAGTACACGTCTGCAGGTATCAAATCATCCGAATCAAACGTAAACGACTCAATGGGGAGTAATACACGAGTGCATTAGTTCTGTTTTACTCCACCTGGGAAAAACATTAAAAATGTCTTTTCCAGACCTGCATCATAATGGAAAGTACTTCTGTTTCACTTTCAGGAAGTTGACTCTCAAACAGCAGAAGGCCAGGAACCATGTTTGAGTAAAATGAGGACCTTTTACTCCTCAAAATATACAGTTTCTGGCATGTTTGTGAGTAAAACGAGCTCACGGTGGACATGTTATCAGCCAACACAAGTGCAGAAGAGCTGATTTGTTCAAATATAGGCGTCCTGAGCACGAAGACACACCCCGGTTCAGCTGGGAGAGACCAGCGGGAACTTTTCAGCAGCAAAGAGCAGACTCAGAGGTCTGATTATGGGAGTCTTACAGGCGTGCAACATTCAGCCCACACACAATTAGCAATTACTGCAGCAGCTCGTCTCAGATTCTCTCTTGTGGACACAGAAGTGTGGGACGTTTTCCCCGCATTCCTGATCTGCTGGAGCTTTACGCGGCTCCGTGACCTCGGTTTGTGGAGCAAACGAAGTGCAATTTGGAAAGTTTTAAGGAACACGAAGAACACTCACATAGTAAATAAAAGGAGTGCATATCGCCTGCTGCTTTCCATGCCAGAGTTTCAAACTAAAATCATCTTATGATGAAAAGAGATGGATTATAGCCGTTTTGGTCAAATCATGAGATATGTGAGGATGACTCTCAGTTATTACACTTTCTCTCGATATCTGTGAAACTGACTGAGCTGTAGCCATTTTGTGTGGGCTAAGGGCTAAAGTTCATGAGCTGTGAAAGTAAATTCAGTGATTATTTTTATAGTTTTACTAAAATTCATCCAGTGATTCAGGACACCATTTGCTAACAGATTGACAGGATTGAAGTCAAGCGTTAAAGGAAAAGTTTAAAGCTGAAATATTGTGCAAAGTGTAGTGCTTAGAGCATGTGTTGGGGATGTTGCTCAGCTACTACCACACCAAACTGTAGCTTAATATCTGCAAAAATGGCTGAGTTACAGCCATTTTTCTGTTTCCCAAGGCAAGTTGGGTGTGTCCAACTTAATCAACTCTAAATGTTTTTTCAATGATAACTTTCTAAGAGTTGCCCACGTCACTGTAAACATGCTGCCATATTAGCATGGGTGATAGCTACAGCAGCAGTTCTCAAACCTTTTTATTTTTTTATATTTTTGGCATGCGAGTTCTTTATTACCTTCGCCAAGGAGGTTAGGTTTTCGTGTGGACCCTTTAGTTTCCGGTTGTGTCCGTTGGTTTGTTTGTCTGATCAGGTAAAAACTAAAGAACAGATTTGGATGAAATGTTCAGAAAATGTTGGGGTTGAAACAAAAATCAATGGATTAAATTCTGGTGCTGATCCGGATTATGATCCGGATCGCACTGTTTGTTTAATCACCTTGTTGGAGGTTTGAGCTCTCTGAGTGCTTCTGGTTGAATCTCACAACAGGCACATCTCAGGTGTCAGTTTAACATATATTTGCTTCTTGTCTTGTTAGGTGGTTTGGGTTAATGGCAGGGAGCCAGTCTTTGAGAATGTAAGGACTGGTGTAGAATAAAAAAATGTACACAGATCTTGAACTGTTTACAAAAAAAATAGGGCAAAAAACACTCACAGTTGGACGGCGGCGGCTCCAGAATGTTTGACCTCTAAATATGTTAACTAGTCCTTGTGAGATTATGTGTACAGTTTTGTTTTTCTGTTCTGACAAGACTTGTTTGAGGCGAGGTTGAGGTTATTCAGGTGCGACCTCAGCCGTTCTACATATTTAGAATCCAGAGCAAAGAACAGGTTGTTCAGGAACAGACTTTGAATCTAGGGTGGCTTCTCCTTTTATTGCTCCATAATCCAAACAGAGCGGTTCTGTCAGTTTATTTCTGGTAGCTGCTTTTGACTTTTTTTCTGCCATTGTGGTGGATCCAACAAGATATTTTATTTCCAGTAGCAGTAAGTTTTGTTGAAATTGATTTACCTATGGACAGGTGGTTGAGCCGGGCTGGTTTCAGTGCTGATTTTGAACAGAAATGTTGGGACTTTGACCTGATTTTATACCAAACCATGGAGATAAACTGGGTCAAAGGGTGTCTTATTAAAAGTGAAACTGTTTTGGTTCAGTTGGTAAACCTAGAAGTGAGATAGTGAAAAAAAAAGTGTTTGTGTGTTTTTATGTGTGTGAGAAAAACTAACTTAAGTGTAAAAGGAAATCAGTGGAGGGCTTCAAAATAAAAGCATAAAGCTCATTTCCATGTGTTTATCTCTACCTGAGGTACAGATACTGATAAAACACATCAGCCCTGATTATTAATTGGAATTATTTTATTTGCTGTATCTACTCCTGATCTGTAAGTCGTTTAACTTTCAACTCGAACCATGTTCTGGTTAAAGTATTCATAGTTTAGCAGCACCAAAGGCTTTATCTCTGCAAAAACCATAAAGTTAAACCAGTTCCCACAAATACAGAACAGTAAAATATGCTTTAAGACTGGATCTACAGTAGCTTGATCACTTTTGTGCCATAACGTTTAACTGCAATAATTAATTCATAACTCATTTTTTCATGATCTGTAAATAGTGCAATTTGTGTAAATAAACCTCCTTGATAAGTACATAAGAGGCTTTATTGTCTGAAGACAACAACAAAGCAGGAGTATGTGTACAAACTACAAGATATACGTGATATAATCAAGAAGACATGCTGGCAAACAGAGTAATAACAAAGTTTGAAGTGAGGATAAATGGAGAATGTTTAACACACGTGAACCTACAGCACTATGTCACTTATTTTCTTAATCTCCACCGAGGAGGTTCTGGTGCCGGTTGTCTCCGTTGGTTTGTTTGTCTGATCAGGTAAAAACTAAAGAACAGATCTGGATGAAACAAAAAGACGAGGCGTCCAGCTGTGCAGTTTGACGTTTCCTGCATTACACCGATGCAGAGTTAGAGCACTCGATCAGCTGTGACGTTGACCTTTGACGCCATCACTTCGAAATCAACAGTGATCACCCTTGACCCATGATGTGTCCAACTGTGGAGGCTCATCTGTGACGCTGACCTTTGACCGGATCAACACGAAAATTCAATCCTTTCTATAATGTTTGGCATTTCCTAAAAATTTCATTAGAGTTAATCTTGTACAAAGATAGACAGACAGACGCTACAGAAAACATAATAATGCGAGAAAATCCCAATAAATTTTCTATTTAATCCGAATTAAAACCGGAACACGCGAATTTTATTTTGAAACTCCAAACCGGATGCAGCCGTTGTCCGTCTCGCTAGCTTACCGCCGCCTCCTGAAGCGCTTCCAGCTCGGGTCCAACTCACAACAAACCGCGCGGTCCGCGGAAGGAGGACGAACCAGACGGCAAAAAGACAGACGTTTAAGTCGAGGTTGTGTGAACTTTACATTTTTTGTGAATTAAATTATTTAAAAAGAAGAAAGAAACATAAAGAAAACAGCGTCGCGTGCAGATATCAGCGACCGGACCGTCCGCTTCGCAGTAATGGTGAGCTTTTTACCTACTTTTAATTGAACTAAATGGACTTTAAAAGCATAATGTGATTAGTATTTGAAGCTTTTTAGGCTCCTCGAGCTACAAGGCTTCAAGCTTAAGTGTCTTAATTACCTGTGGACAGGTGTGGGGAGGTTAAGCCCTCGTGTTGCTCTCTGTTAACATTAGGAGGGAATTAAATGAGGTCTGTTTAGTCAAGTTTCACAAGAACCCTTTAGAACGATACCGAAAGCTTTCTGCGGGTAAGGAAGTGTTGTTTGTCCTTGTTGAATCGCATAATTCTCCTTTTTTAAATTCTTTTAAATCGACCTGATAGCTTGGCTGGATGCAGACATAAAACCGAGCAGAAATGTGCTTTAGCTGATTTATTAATCATGTTTTTTCCCCCAAAGGTGTAGGACAGGTTTAGCTTAAAGTCTGCGGCTGGTTTTCTCTCCTGAGGCTGGAAATTATAAATAAAGTAAATAAAAGTCACAACTAGAAGCACTGGGAGAGCTTAAACCTCCACTGACGCCACATTGGGTTTAAAAACAAACCAAAGGACACAACACATGTAGGAGCATAGTCACCTGTGACCTTTAACCTTTGACCCTATGAACCTTGAAATCAACAGGCATCATCTTTGACCCACGAGGCGTCCAGCTGTGCAGTTTGACATTCCTGCATTACACTGTTGCAGAGTTAGAGCACTAGGTCAGCAGTGATGTTGACCTTTGACCCCATGACCTTGAAATCAACAGTGATCACCCCTGGTGTCCATCTGTGGAGTTTAACATTTAACACCAACATCTAATCCCTTGTTCCTTGTACCATGTTAGACGTTTCCTGAAAATTTAATGAAAATCTGTAACTTTTTGAATAATCTTGTACGCAGGCAGACAGACAGACAGGTGGGTAGGCAGACAGACAGGTAGATAGACAGAGTCTACCTAAGACAAGGTAACCTTTAAAAAAAACTAGGTTTGCTTCAGATACAGTGACTTTGACGGAGCTGAAACTCATTCGGACTTAATGTTTTGGTTCTGTTTGCGTCTCTGAATCAAAGGGCAAGCGTTCCTCGGGAGAATGCATATTGCCCGCCATCTGAGTTTTAAACTGAGGCCATCTTAACACCGAGACGGGACTCTCGGCTACTACCGCAGCTCAAATATCTGTAAAACTGACATTTGTGCGTTTTAAGAACAGTTAGAGCCATCTTTCAGCCATCTTGAACGGAGCTCGCTCCGAAAGTCGGATCAGCTGCAGGCGTACGTCCAGACATTGTGGCTTTAAAATCTGTCCAGTTGTTCGTGAGATATTTCGCTAACAGACGGTAAATGGCAAACTTTCTTGCGCTCAAAACGTGTGGCCCGTGTTGGTAAAATGAGTCAAATCGACCGCAGGCAGCAGTGCAAAATAAGTGAAATTACTGATTTGATGATCCGAGCAGCTAAAATATCTTATAATCTACGTTTTAATTCAAAGTTTTCTAACAGCTATGTCTTCAGAAACAACTCTTTGCTTTATAAGCCTTATAATTTTCTATCGTTACAGCTTGTATTAAACAGTGTCCTTAAAAACACTGACATCGTTTGAAATGTGAGTATATAAGTACGTATTGTTTCGTATCTTTTCAGATATTTTGGGAACACGAAAAAGAAAAAAACATTCCTGCCCTTTTTGCCTTTGGTGGCGTGTGACAAATAAACTTAAAGCATCTGTTGGGCAACAAACTGTGCTTCCAGTTTATTCTGTTGGAACGGTGACAGCCCTGAAACAACAGGCTGTTTATGTTCTTACACATCAGGAAGATTAATTTAAGGTCTGAGTCGCCGTAGGGCTCGGCACTAACATGTGTGAATTCTTAAAATAAATGGCATTCCCTCCCCGTTAGACGCTCTACAGCCACTCCTTGCTCGACGCGGAGGAACTACATTATTATTCATCAACAGGCCCAGATGTCCAGGAAGCGTAAATCGGTGTTTTCCTAAAAGCTGGTAATAAATCGTGCTGGTGTTTATTAGTAGTTATTGTGCACAGCAGCGCTAATGATGGGGAAATCCTCAAGAGTGCTCGTTCACTGTAAGTAATAAGATTAAAAATAAAAACGTCTGGTCTGTTTTTAAACGCAGCTGCCTTATCTGTAAACTGATACCGATGAAAACAAACTGAACATCAGAGCTTCCTCCCCACCGGCTGCGTTTTAAATGTCTGCAGGTCAAACGTTTACCTGCAGGGGGCGGGGCTTCGACAGGGAGAGGCCTGAGTTTTATTTGCATGGATAATTTCCCTCTGATTTGTCTTTTTCTTGTAAACAGTTTCAGTAGATTTAGATCAGTCAGCGTGTCCGCTCGATAGCATCTGCAGAGTCCCGGAGGTGTGACCCCCCACACTCGGAAGGAGTAATCTGCGTGTTTACAGTAGAGTTACATTTATAAACTGTTTTATCAATTTTGAGCCTCTTCCAGACATGTTTACGTTTGACTCAGCAGACAAGCAGTTTGCCTTTTTGACCCATCTGAAATGAAGAAAATAAGTCATTTGGAGCCAGCTCGACTGAAGACGACCATCCAGAGGAAACAAAAATGGCTGTAACTGAGCCAGGTTTACAGGATATCGTGCTTAGATTTGGTTTGGTAGTAGCTGAGAGTCACTCTCAACACATTCTCAGCTTGATCTCAGCTTTTATTTGATGGAAACCATCTTTGGGAGCTATTTCCGTTCTTAAAGCGTACGTTATTTTAGTCTGAAACTCAGATTGGTTTTGTTTTGAGAGCGAGCCTTCTCCGTCTCGTTGCCCTGAAGGATGTTTTAAACCGAGGGTCAGGTCCATCTGTTCGCAGCGTAGCGCCGTACGGACACTTTTGAACAAATAAAGAGAGAAACTTTAGGAGGCGGGTCAACAATAGCCGCACGGGGAGAGCTGTCAGGCAGCGTGGAGGCTGGTGTTGGTTTTTAGTTTTCCTCGGGGCCCGTCACATCAAATCCAGCGCTGCTTCAGAATTTACAGGCTTCCTTTGTTTCTGCTGTCCCTCATTGTGTGGAAATGACTCTGCTGCTGATGGTTGTTGGCTGTAATTAGTGATTTCCCACAGCACGGTATTTTCAGCCCGTCTGAAATAACGACGCTGCGGTTTTTCAAACGAGGAGCTCAAAACTGGCAACAAGCTGGTATTTTAAGTGTCTTCACGCCAAAAGAAGCAAGAAGCTAAACGTCTGTGTACTTTTTTTTTCTGTAAATATGTTCAAAATGTGTTTTTGAAATAAAATTTTAGCAAAGAAACAGTCTTTTGAAATATCTCTGTGTGATGAGCTGGGCAGGGGGTTTCACAGACTACTGAGAATCTGCTGTAGTGTCAAAACATGCTCAAATCGTATGTTTTATTCAGACTGAAAGGAAGCTCTAATGGCTAAAATGTCGAGTTTTTTAGCTCCTGTGTCCTTGAGTCTAGTAGATCTGACATCCACTGAAACTGTCAGTGAAAGACCTACATGAGCACATGACAGCTGCACGTCTGTAAATAAGGCCTTACGTGACACATCTCCGGTACTGAAGGCCCAGCATTCCTTGAAAGAATGCATATCGCCCGCCTCCTTTCGTGCCAGAGTTTTAAACTCGGATCACCTTATGTTGAGAAACGACGGCGCTGTAGCTGTTTTGGTCAAATCTTGAAAATAATGTTAAATATCCATTTTTGTGTTTCGCTAATGCCTGTTGAATCATGTCCGCCCTAAAAGTTAATCGGTTGTAGATCCACGTCGAATGATTCGTTCCTGAAAGTTTCATTAAGATCCATCCGGGGGTTCATGGGGTATTTTGTCAACTCACGCAATGAGGAGCTCTGGGAGCATGACTCTCAGCTACAACCACACCAAACTTTAGAACAATATCTGCAAAATTTATTAATTGACAAAGTTAATTTATTGTACATCTAATGATTATTTCCTGCAAGCTCAGTTGCAACTAATCCTGTAGCTGCACCTTTTTATTTCTCGTCAACAAGGTAAACATTCAGCTGTTTGAAAATCGAAGCACCCACACCTGGTTTAGACGGAGGAGAAAGGGAGGAAAATGTGTGTTCATCATCATCGTCGCGATCTGAAACAATATTAAACATCACAGGTTTTTCTAATATCGTGCCGTCTTTTGTTAAACATAAAAATAAATAATAAAAAGCGCAATTTGTGGTCAACCTGAACCGAACAGGAAGCTGGCATCAAAACTTTTCTCCACTGACACGATTTGAATTTGTTTGTGACACAAATAAAAACTAACCCTTACAGTAAAACTTTGTTTTTTATGAAGCCGTTGGTGCTCCAAACTTATGTACAAATTAAATAACATCTTAAGTGATCAGTTGAACAAATGTGAATTATTTTTCTACATTTTTTTTAGTGCTGCTTCACGATGCCAGTTCTTTGTTGGTTTTGTCAGCGTTTTAGATTAAAAGTAAGTAATTTAGGCAATTATCTGTGTACCGTATTATGCCAAATTTTGTGGGTTTTTTTTCTTTGTATTCAGGCTTGAAGCTTGTGGTCCTTCCTCAGGATTCGGTTCGGTCTCTTAGCCAGCTGGGTTTCATAACTGTTTCAGGCAGGAGCTGAGGTTTCATGGAGTTTAAACCCAGAGCCTGGGAAAAAATCAGACTAAAAAACCCCAAAGCGTCTTGTATTTTCTGCCTAACTTAACCAGGTTCTGTCTGTCAGTGAAGTTTTAAGGAGCATAGAGGACAAAAGGTGGGATTTTTAAAATAAATTTGGCCTAGTTTCAGGCGCAGAGCAGTTAATGTGTGGACATCTGTATTTTGTCATCTTTCTGCATTTTAATGCAAATAAACCACACAAACATAATATTTGCCTAAAATGTATTACTCTTTAACTCACACACTCATTTTCTGCTGTTTATAACTTACTGGGAACAATATTACCAACACTTCCTCTCCCTCGTGACGAGTTCAATGTTTGCTGTGAACAAACCTCTTTAATTCATGAACTGAAATCTTATGATTTTGTTTACATTTGTTCAGGATCAAGCCTGCAACCAAGGATATAAATGAAATAATCTACAAGGAGTTTTTGTTGAAATAGGAATTGGCAGCAAAAATCTTTGGTATTTTTATTACCAACAGTTGAAAACCTTAAAGCTTTTAGCCTGCCTTCATGTTTAATAAAAATCATTTGGTTCACATATATTAAATTATCAAATACAGGGGAAGAAACTTCCTCCAAAAAAAACATGAGGGATTATAAGGAATATATATCACTATTTACAAATTCTGAGAGATCTACATTCAGGAAAAGCTTAATTTTTATTTTATTAGTTTTAATATTTGATCATAACTGCTGTTCTTGTTCTGATGGTGGCGATATAATAAAAGCTCTCTTCATCTTCCTCTTCTAGTTGGAAATATCCAAAGTGGGGCCCGTTGCTCCACCACTGTAACCTCGTTCATTTTCCTAATGGCTCCCAAATGTTAGCTTCTTTTTTTTTTCGTTTGTTTGTTTTGCTTTCCCCTCGCAAACTTGACCCGAGTCAGGGCAACTTTTCCTTCAGTCACTAAGTGGGCGAGTCCCGGAGAATCTCTGCAGTTGTGGTTAGATCTTACATTTCTGTAAATGGCTCAGATGCGATGAAAGTCACTCGTTTGGTGAAAGTGTCCTTGTTGGAAGTAATTTTGTTGATTACGTTGCTCTATTACATTGGACAGACTTCAGCTCTAAGCCGTAGCTGCACCAATCTGCAGTCGTGGTTGAAACAAATTTTTGTCCTCTTTATGTCTTTGGAGCCTAACCTATTTTTCTGGGTGATGAAAAGCAGAAAACATTACCGTAATTGGCTCCCGCTTCAGGGCGAGTCGGAGGATGTAGCCACAGTTTTGTTGCAGTTGGCCTAATGCCCGAGTCTGGGTTTAACACCAAACAGTGAACCCTGTCAGGAGGATATTCCACTCAGAGTGTACACAGTTTGTTACGTCATCTGTTACTCGCCGATGATTATGCATGCTTAAAGGAGAGATTTAAAAACAACGAGGCTTTTCCCTCGAGCAGCTGTGTTTACGGTGGTAGTCAGAGGCCGGCCTGCAGCATCTCTGACTCCTTTTTTTTATTTTTTAGGGGTCTAAGCGCTATTGTTGGGGATTTTTCATTTTGTTGAGTAACGTCTGAACCGAAAGTCGCGCAGTTTAGGGAATCACATATTAAAGGTGATTTAAATGTGAAACGCGGCTCTTTTTATTTCAGTTTGAAAACCATAAATCCTGAAAGCACCACGAAGCCTCCCAGTGTCCATTGTTGTTTCTGGAGTTCATGACTGGGGTGTTCGTCTCCAGAATTGCTTTAGAAGTTTGTTTTTGGCTGCCACGAAAATGTAAAACAATGGTTTGCAGTGGCGTTGTTTACTTTTTTAAAGCATCACGATCAGATCTGCCTCCTCCTCCTTCTCGTTTTTCCTCAAAGCGGGGGCAAACGGGGTGTTCAGCTGGACTTGCATTATCTAAGTGGGACGAATCCTCCCTGCGGTTGGTTGTTTGGATATTTTTAAATACGTTTCTCCTCCGTGTCTGTGTGATTTCTGACCTGATTATCCTCCGGCTGAGAGAACACACAACACCGCTCAACTCCACCTTATTTAACAGCTTATGGCTGTTTAAAATAAAAAAAACCTGAAATGTCTAAAGACGTAAGCTGTAATGCGTGCCCAGCAAATGGCAGCGATGAACAGCAAGCGAAAGGTTTTTTTTTTGAATGGAGAGGCTGACCGTTTGGTGGGCGGCTGAATGACTGAAAGGTGAGGAGGTGCGAATCAGAAGCTACGTGGGTGGTGGGATGCACGGTAGATGCGTCAGTGTTGCATAAAGGCTTACGCTGGCAGGAGTGGGCGGACCTGGAGCGTCGGTCCTGTCTGTGTACGCTGATGTAACGAGGGAAGTTTATTATTCAAACAATGTTCAGTCCACCCGTTTGTGGCTTTGAGGACTCTCTAGACTATATTTTATTATATCCAATGGATACATAAAACATTTTTCTGTCAAATGTCAAATTGCACGCATCTGTTTAATTCCTATGAACATAATTACTGCCCATCGCCTAAAGGCAAAGGCAGATAATTGGTTTTGTCTGTGTTTGACTGTCGTGTTGTCAAAATATCAGATAAATCACTGGACTGAATTTAATAAAACATTCAAAGTAAGTATTATATTTACATCTGTAACTGTAACGTTTAGTTGGCAAACTAACATTTGGCTGTATTATAGATATTTAGCTAACATTTGGTGTGGTAATACAGTATTTTTCGCACTATAGGGCGCACTGGATTATAAGACGCACTGTTAATGAATGGTCCATTTTCAAACTTTTGTCATATATAAGGCGCATTAAGCGAAACAAAACAGCCCCGTCTTTTTGGAGAATACTGCACCGACGTAAGCGTCAAGTATAAACACCAACACCCCTGTGGGCGGAGTCCTGCGCGACTAAAACTGAGCCTTAATGCTGCAAGCAGCGCGGCTTTGTAGTTTACAAAAGTCGTAAAACATCACGACTTCTTACATATATAAGGCGCTCCGGATTATAAGGCACACTGTCGTTTTTTGAGAAAATTGAAGGCTTTTAAGTGCGCCTTAAAGTCCGGAAAATACGGCAGTTGAAACTCAGGACACACAACAGATCACACAAGATCTGATTTTAAAACTTAGAGTTGGCTCTAATAATTAAGCTCTTTCCCCATGAGCTCAACTCGGTCCTGTTCTGGTCGATCCGGCGCGAGTTTCCATTGGGTGATCCTCCCCGCTTCCAGCTCGGTTCTTAGGACCTACCTGTCCGAGATTCCAGGCGAGCAGACCGCAGGTCATTAATTTGCCAGGGAGCCACGTCACTGAATCAACCATGGCAGCACAGTTAATTATTTTGTAACTTGAGGCCTAATACGCCTTCTTTAGCTCACTTTTAACTTGTGTATGACTAACCACAGACTGAGCACCAGGCTTACCATGACCTCGATGTCCTCCATAGTTGGGTATCGCCAAAAAAAATGTCACCGGTAGCATTGAGCGGCCTTTCTATGTCAATCCTGCCTACATTGAGGCACCACTCAGTTGTATAGAAAGTCAAAGTGACTGTGTAGAATCGAATTAGAGCGATGCGCGTCACGCTACAATCGATGATCGAAAAATGGCTTTCGATTCAGTCTGTGAGCAGAATATCTCCAAAACCACCAGATGGATTTTAACGAAACTCAAAGTACTCATTGGATGTACATCTACAACTCTAACTTTTAAAGTCCATCCAGTTAAAGATGGCACTCGCACCTTAGGAAACACAAAAATGGTTAGCTAAGATTTGGTGCGGTAGTAGCTGACTGATCTATTGCACAAGGTTTGACCAAAACTTATAAAAATCATTTGACTCTAAAGCTCATTCCTTCAAGGAGTATTTTAATTTGAAGCTACATTATTGGTCTTTTGAGGGACTTTTTTTCAACTTCATTTATTTTGCATAAACATGATAAGAACGCACATGAAACCTAGTTTTAACCACAGTTTAGGATTTCTCATTACGCAGAACAGAGCAGCAGTTTTCTCTGAAAACGTTGGAGGATGTTTGAGGTTTGCCTGGAAGGATCCTAAATGAGGATGTCTGCAGAAAACAGATTTTTGAGCTGTTTAGGGTGGAATGTAAAATGTAATGCTTTCCATGTGGGCTGTCCTTTTGCTGTCTCTGGTTTCCCCTGTGGACTGACTTCCCACCCTCTGCCCATTTTCTCCTTTTTAAACAAACATTTGCGTGATACCAGAATTTTTCTTATTCTCCACATTTTACTGTTGTTGCCTTTGCCACCGTTGGACGTAAGCCAGCCATGTTTTTTTAAGCTTACAGTACTTCCCTATTCTCTGACTGGCCTTTGTTCAGGGTCTGTTGGTCCCACAGTTCTTAGTGGGTTTGACACGTGATTCAATAATGGAATAATAAACCTAAGTGCTGTGGGATGGCAGTGTTTGGACAGGGAAAGTAGTGGGACACCACCCTGTTTGCTAATAGTCTGCTGGCCTTGTGTTCGTGTGGTTTTTTTACATACTTTCCTGCGTAAGACTTCAGCCTCATTCAGCTTTTTACTGACTAACATACACACTGCTCAATATTAATCCATATAAGACTGTAAATATGCTATTTTATTAAAGTAAATTTGTTATGTCCCCTCGGTTTTGCACTGTTAAGATAGCCTGCAGTGTTTTAAATCTTTTTGTTTTTTCAGCCTTTTTAAACAAAAGAAAAAGCAACTTAACAGGTGGTGGCTTAACGTGCAGAAGGTACACGTTCAGTGGGTTTGGATTAGTTTTAATGTGGTCAACATAACGCCAAATAAGACTTTTTGACATGTTTGTAAATATATTTTTCACCAATCAGACAAATCTTTTATATAAACACATCAATTAAGGCAAAATTGAAACAGGAATTTGCATTAGCTGTAACAATACACCTAATTTATGACACTTAAGCTCTAATCGTAACATAATTAATTACCTTTTTATGTTTCTTTTTGGGATATAAAATGTCTGGAAGAGGGAGTTAGCGGGAACGTTGTTAAACCTTTCGCTTCCAGATTAAACTCTAATCTGTGTCCTAGTTCCTCTTATGTGCCGCCTCAGATTGTGGTCAGTTCTGTCGTCTTCGTGGCCTGATCTCCTACAAGCTGCCAATTTAAGGCTTAATTGTTGAAGAAGGTCCTGCCACTTTGATGGAAGGGCTATTATTTGTATGTCAGTCAGTTAAAATCTGGAAATCAACGTGAAAGGGAAAAAAAAACAGCGTGATGATAAATTGGAGAAAACTGTTTGATATGGAAAGAAACTCTTAACTCTTATCATACGTTATAGTTACTAATATTTATATTTTTACAATTAGATTATCCTCTGTTTACAACAGGGTGGTTTTCTGAAACAAGTAAAATCTACTTATATTTGCTCTTACTTCCAAATCCAAAACGATGTAGTTACTTTCTGATAGGCTAATTGTCTTTAAAGATGCCTGATTGTTAAATAAATGTAATGAAATGCTAGAAAGTTAGCATTTTCTGGGGAAACGCTGAAGCCAAAATTCCCCCAAAAAACCATGGCTGAAATCCAAAATGAGCAGAACCACGGCTAAAAGCTAAAATTCATTTTGAAGCAGATTTCAGGAAGAAAATGAAAATATCTAGGTGTATTTCTATGGGGAAAATATTTGCAAACATAGGTAAATAATTCAAAAAGTATTAAAGGTATAAATGCTAAAAGTCATAGCAGTTTATAACCACCGGAGTCGTTAAAGAAGCACAGCGTTAACGGAAGTTGTTTGGTTGCGAGAAACGCTGAGTCAGCATTCACACTATAGTAGTGATAAATTCTGCACAGTCGTCTTTGTGCATCTCTCTGCTTTAAGGCCTTCATTTCAATAAGGATTATCCCACTCAGAGCAGCAGGTGAGGGGTGTGGCCTACTTAGAAAAACACCTGTCTCTCTCTCTCTGTTTCTCTGTCTCTTTTGTGAAGACTTCAACTCAAACGGTTTTAAGGAATTACTTTGCAGAGCTCAGGCTTTATCCCGCGGCCCTGTGGTGCTGCTGTAAAGCTCCGTCACATGTGGGATGCCTCGGCCGTCTCAGCCCCTTCCATCTGTCCGTGGAGCCACAGATGGAGGAGCTGACGGTGTTGGGTTACGGCGACGCTGCAGGCAGTTGGTTCAGCAAACATCTGATGAACAGAATACTCATTAAACATATGTTGCCAAACCCCCCCCTCTCATTACAGCTTTCGTTTCTAATCTAAAAAGACACAGGGGAGGAAAAGCTTCACAGACGAGTTTCTTTTATTTACACTGTAATAAACAATACTATACGCACATCTTAACAAGCTTATATAATCTTAGAAAATGGCCAAATGTTGCAGACTTTGACAAACGTTTAGTTTAAATTTACAAACCTGACTTCTCCTAGTGGACAGTAGTTTTGTGAACAAGGTTCTGGTCCTGGGATCGGTCCACACTCCTGTCGGGATGGAATTTCCCCCTCAGTCCCGTAACCTTCCTCCACATGAAGCTCAGCATGACTCAGTTTTTCCCTCTTTCTTGCTAACTTCCATAAACAAGTTTGTCACATTTTAGGTTTTCCAGCTTTCCACAGCCGCATTTGTCTCGTTGCTTTGCTTCTGCTGATTAATATCTGTTTTTTTTTCCTCAGTCTGAAAGAACAGAAAGGCAAAGAAAAAAGGATGGTTCTCACCGGTGTGAGGGTCTTTGATGCGCCGTGCTTTTCTAAGGCCTCCAGAAGCTGAAAACAAGTTGGTATTGACAGGTAAGAGAGGGGTCTTCTTTATGATCAGGAGTGATGTGCTATGATTTATGTTTGGTATTTTTAATTTTAATGCTTCTTCAAAACATTTAACTTTATTTACAAAAAAAAAAATCCCCATAGAAACACATTCAGATCTTTTTAGTTCCTTCAAAACGTTCTTTAGTGCATTTAGTTATTTTTTGTGCTCCATTTAGCTTCTGTTTTAGTATTTTAGCTTTTAGCTAGTATTTTGCTAATTTTAGCTGCTGCTCTGCTCAAATTAGCTTCTGTTCTGATCGTTTTTAGCTTTTGTTTTGTTTGTTTGAACTCAGTTTCATCCTCAACATTCAGCAGTCCCTCGGCACTCAATGTTCGCCTGTCAGATGCTAATTTTTCTGTTTTTTTCCCTTGTTTTGTATCTGTGAGGTGCAGCACATGTCAGAGTGTGTGTCCTGTGTGGACGTTAACAGATCACTGCTGTGAGAGTGTGTGCAGCAGATCTTAATCACTGATAGGGCACTGCTGTAAGTCCAGAGCTGCAGGCACAACCCTAATCTCTTTGACACATTATACAGTAAATCAGAGCGCGGTTCGGCCGAGCGCCTGCCAACTCGCTCCAGCCAAGTGTGGATTTATGACTCAACTTACTATGAGTGCTTTTTTCAATCTGCACAGTCTCGCCTTTCCTTTTTTATTTGGGTCTGAAACTGATAAACCGCCCAGAGACGAGGGCTTGTTTTAACTCTGAGGTGTTCGTGGATTGCTTTGGGCCACGGCGGATGATTATTAGAGGTAAGGGGTCCAAAGGGCTGGCCGGTTTTAGCTGCAGCATCCAATGGGAGTGACGTCCCCGTGCCGAGGCAGACGCTGATGGATGGCCTAGCTTTCTGTCCGATTCTGGTCCCGGACCGGAGCCGTTGTTATGAAAATATGGACTGCAGAGAGACGGCGGCTCCGCCTGTGATGGATCACCACCTGCCTTGCAGATACAGATAAACTGGAATGGTGGCTTCCGAGGAACCACACTTCAGTTTTCGCTGGAAACTTCACATTTACAGGATTCGTACAGAATCAGTTCCTCGATTTGATTTGGCTGAGTAAAATAAATAAGAGACCACCTGAAAGATCCACCTGATGTTACTGCCAAACCGCACTGTAATATTAATTTAACTGAAAGTTATTTATCACCTGTGTGTGAGTGTAGGTTTATGTGTCTGTTAGCAGAGTGGTTCATTTTGCCTGCCTTTCCTGCAGAACTGTCATTTTTATTTCACAGCTTGTGAATCAACTCCCCCAAAGGGCGCCGAGTCGTGTTAAACCTCCTGGTTTATAAAGAGGTGGCGTTAACAGCAGCGGTTTGCTGCCTGCGTCTTCATGCCGGCCCTGGTGGCCTTGAGCTGTCTGATAATGGTTGTTGTTCAGTATTGGACTCGTGGGGTTTCACGTTCAGTTCTGTTCGGACTTCCTGTTGAAATGTCGTCAGGAATGGCCGTGAACTCCTGCCTGAGCACCAGGGTCTCAAGGACAAACTCTGTGCCTACGAGTGTGACCCAGTTCCAGGAGCAGAGAGAGGCAGCTGATGTGAGGGACAGCTCTGTGTGTGTTGGTGTAGAAAGCTGTGGCAGGGCATAGCCTACTTCTCGTACCCTACTTTCCCCCCCCCCTCTCTTTTTGTTTAAGCTGAGCAGCAGAGCTTCTCCATCACTTCCGCTTGTTTTCTTGATTCGGAGCAGATGATGGGTCAGTTACAGGACAAAGCCTGTTAACGCTGCCAGTTTATTCCTGGGAATAAACTTCAGGAACCACCGGGTTAGTCTGGATTTTACAGATTCTTACAGAAAATAATAAGCCTGTTAAGGTCAAATACTTGAAGAAGAGTCGATTTTCTGGCCTCCTGTGTTCTGCTCTGCAGCCCAAACACTTTCAGTTTGCTTTATTAGCACAGAGAAGCAATTTCTTTTTGCCTTTTGCGGTTTCTGTTTGTATTATCCTTCTAACTGACTGTGCAGAAGTCATTCTTAGACAAGAAATTTGATTGTGAAGAAATATGTAAGAAAATTGTTGGTTGTTAGTCTGAGTCGATGGTCTGTGGTCATCAGTGGCTCACCTACAGCAGATTCAGCAGATTGTCCTTTTATTCTTGGACAGAAATCTGTCGGATCTTTGAGACGTGCTTGATTCTCCTGGGGCAAAAAGTTGTCCAGTCCGGCCTCCGTTAAGTCCTGCATCTTACAGTGTGACACAGTTTCCCATCAAGACTGCAGAAACTCCAGCTGGCACAGCATGGGTTACACCGGATGTTTACGACAGCTGTGTGGCTCACTCAGTAAGGTTGTATCTCACTGGGCTGCGACGTGTAATTGCAAAAAAAAAAAATGCATATTTTCTTTAAATCCTGGGCATTTCCAGCCAGGGAGCCACATTTTGAGCAGCCTATAAAGCTGTGTTAACGGGCCGTGCACATTATTTAATTGTCCACATCCGCCCACATGTTTATGATCTATTCTACTGGACACTTTTTTGAAATGAAGACAGGAAGATTTTGACCGCCCTTTATAAGATCAATCACTCAAATTATAAAGAAGAAAATCCAGTTAAAAGTGGACATCTGAACCAGAATGATCTTCAACTGAAAGTCCTCTTATATTTACTGCCCAACAGACGCAGCGGAAGCCTCTGCAGAAGTTTTTGTGTTTTTTCTCTTTTGATTAAAGGAAACTGAGTGAAGCAGGGAAAGAGGAGGTGTATCAGAGAGAGAGAAAGAGGGTGGGCTGTGCTCCGAGGAAGAGGAGAGCATGAAAGCAGAGGAAGGGGAGGGGATTGCCCTCTCATTCACATTGGTGGCATTTGGCTCCAGAATGAGCTGGGGGTGTTTTTTTATTGAAGGGGGGATTTGGAGAAGTTTTTCTAAAGAGGGCTGGTTGAAACAAGACGTAGTGTTCGAGATGACGTTGGAGGTGAGGCCGGACGATCAGAGTCCAGAGCAGCCATGCAGGAAACAAAAACAAACGGTGGTAAGAAACTCAGACAATAAGCCTGTTAGAGGAAGGGGAAGTCGTCTTTTATAACTTTGTCAGTAAAGGAGACGAGATGTTTGGTTCATTCTTTGACTTATACAGACAGAACATGGAAATAATGCAAATTTATTGTGTATTATAAAGAAAACTTTAATTTTAAAGTCATGGAAGGAGATGATTTTGGCTGGAAGAAGTAATTGATTCATTGATTACTTTATTATCATGATTAGCTAAACGAAGCAAAGGCTAGTTTTGTACTTAAAAGCATTTTAAGATCTAATTTGATCTTGAAATTGAAAACTTGTTTTTCTGTCAGTAAAACAAATAGATCACACAGTGACACAGATTTATCATAATCATTTAAAAATGGCAGCCATCATTAAGCTGTTCTTTCACAGTTGGTTGGTATTAAAACTAAAAGCTGAGTGCTAACCTGCTTGTTTGGTCATTAATCCAAGCGTGCTGGTGTGTGTGTCGGTTTTCTGTCAGTGCTGTATAATCATTGACAGTGTTCAGTTCATCCTTTAAAGCCAACCTGTAAGCACTCAGGAGGAATGCCTGTGTAAACCTACTTTGTTTGTATACTTGAGTTGGTGAAACGGGTCGACTTTATTATATACAGACACGGATAAATGTGTTGGTAGCATGCCTTTAGTATGTGATAAACAAAAAAACTGATCAAAGATGATTTGTTTATTGGACAAAGATATGCTAAAATGGTACAGACAGGATTGTTGGTATCCTTAAAGAGACTTAATCTTTGCATCGTAGTCATGTTTCAAACTGTTTGACCTTAATTAGTATCACAGGAACGTCTCATCAGACATTCAGACTATTTAAAGAGAACAAACAGACTCTGAGTCGTTTGGTTTGGTTGTGTTCACCACACTGAACGTGGAGCAGAGATTACAGATCCACGTTAAAGGTAAAGGCTATAAGACCATCTCAAAGCAGATTCATGTCCCACAATATTATTAAAAAACCTACCAACGCAAGAGGAAATGCAACACCAGGTTGATGAGATGGATAATATGGATTCAAAATCATTCAAGCTGAACTCTGAGGTCAAGGTACATCCCTTTCTGATCGCGCCATAATTTTGAATCATAATGGGCTCCATGGAAGAAGACCCAGGAGGCTCAAGTATTTCATCAAAATGCTTGTTGACAAGCCCCAAAGTTTCTGGGACTGATGAGACAAAACTGGAGCTTTTTGGCTTCAGTCACATCAGTTGTGTGTTTTTATTGTTTGATTATTGTCCAAGGGTACCAAAAAAATCAGTCTGCTTCTGCAAATATGATCACCAGAAATGGCTCTTAGATCAGGAATCTTAATAAATACTTGAGTAAACACTTTTGACAGCTAATTAGCAGTGGCCGAATCTTATTTGTGCCCTTCTTTGGTTGTTTACATCTGCCTCAGTGGCTTTAGTTTTTATCAGGTCTGCGAGGTGTCTGGCTGTAGAAAAGGTAGGTTAACCTCAGAACCAAAATAGCTTTGTCACACTTTTCAGATATGTTCCAGTTTCCAAAGAGAGGGGCAAGAATAAGGAGGCGGGAGGAGGAGGGGGGGAACACAGTGGGATTCAAAAGTTTTACTTGGAGAGGTGGAGGAGGGGAAATCTAGATGTTTGGTCCTTCGTGCAGACGCTCCCTGCAGAAAACGGAGGACGTTCTGCTCTAAGGTGAAGCCTCACATGACGGCTGACATTTACTTTTTATGCTTCCAGTATTTTACCTGGTGAGAGGAAGATTTTAGCCGCCCCTCTGTGGCTGTGGGTTCATGTTGTTCTACAAACAGTGAAGGGTTTTTTTTGTGGGCTCTTTCAGTTTGTCTCAAAGCAGGTTTGTGTGACTTCAATGGCAGGGCCAGTAAACGGTGAACGCTCCATGTCTGTAAAAAGGCTTTTATACCACCGACGCCTCTAATTGCTCATCTCAGACGTAGTCACACCACAGGTTACCCTACGCACCGACATTTAATAAACTCCAAACCAAACATGATTGGAGTGACCCGGCTGTCAGATGTTTGTGGAGCAGAATGTCAATTAATGCTCTAGACTGAGATTTCAGAAAAGGCAGTGATTTATGTAACTGTGATGGGTATGAATTATGCTTTTATGAAATGTCTGTTTTCGTCAATTTGGACACAATTACGGTTTGAAGAATATCCTTTCATTCTTAGATTCTGATGAGGAAATCTGGTGCTCTGGTTTCCAGGGACTAAAGATGTAAAACTGTCTTCTGGCAAATCCTGGCACATTTACAGTAACTTTGATTTAATGTGTGCCGCCTCTATCAGAGAAACTAATCTCTGATCTTTGTCTGGCTCCGTTTCTACAATCTGAAAATGAGAAATGTACAATGGAAGAAGTGCATCACAGTCAGATCTGTTTGTTAGATTGTATTAATTTATTTTTTCCCCATTGTATTATTAATTGGACTGGTGAGTTTGATGTGAGCTTGGTTTGGTACATGCAGTTGTAGTAGTAGTACTTGCTGAAACGACTGTGAGCAAAGAGGAAAATTCACACTGATTGTGTTTTAGTTGGCTTCTGATCCTTTTAATCAATTTTAAACTTGTTTGATTAAAAAAAAACCACCCACTCCATTGAATTTAAAGTAGATCCATCACCTGTTTGATGATTCTGTATTTTACAGATTCTGTCAGTCCAGAATAAATGGGACTTTAACTTAAAGAAACTGTAGCAGAACACCTATTAATGAGATATTTTTGACCGAACCAGTGGACATGTTCAGCACGAACAAGTCATCTCAGGGCACTATGCAAAAGGAAAAATGAGTCCAAATCATAAATCCAATTCTGGTTGTTTCAGTCCATTTATAATACAACACATTCACATGTGGTACAATACAAAATGTCAGTTAGTAAAAGTTATCTAAGGAAGTCAGCAGATTCATCAAAGTCTCCGTACTGAGCTGCACGTTGGAGACAGTAGAAAGAAACGACTCCCGTTTAACAGGAAGAAACCTCCAGCAGAACCAGAACCAGAACCAGGGCAGGGTGACTGGAGGTTTGAGAGGACGGGAAAGAGACGCAGACGAACACAGAAGGCTTGGTCCAGGTGTAGTTTCTACAGAAAGAAAAAAAACAGAAAAATGCAGGTTAATGGCAGCAGTAATTACAAATACAGACATGGAGCACAAAGAGAGAAGTGAGGACGTGGTCAATTTGTCCTCCAGCAGGACTCAGGACACCAGAGACAACCCTAAGAAGAGCCTGACAACTGAAGGCTCTACTTCTGGAAACTATAGGAACTCCAGAGTAAACCTGCAGTCTGAGAGCGAAGCTGTGGACGTCATGAAATCCAGGACTTGTCTCTAAGGTTCTGCAGAGAGACGATGGTAGGACTAACAGAACCGGGGAGTGCACGGACTGGATCTTAAACTCTGTATGTGTCTTTAGGAAGGAGCAGAGGCTGCGCGTTTAGCTGCTGAGGCTTCAGGCCTTATGAACGTCTCTGAGTCTGTGCCGATCGGCGCCGTTTTCTGGGACAAAAGCCCGACGACAGCAGAACACCCAGAACCAGCTCGCTGAGTAACTTTGGGTTTATAGAACATCTGAGTTGAGTCAAGTTCTCTGTCGAGGATCTTGTTACGCCTCGGCATGATGTTCTGGTTAGCCGGGGAAGCACGCTCAGTCAGACTGTGGCTTGTGAGGGATAAGAAACCAGGAAGAAAACCCAAAACAGCAGTTGTTTGGTCTTCAGTCTCCTTCAGCTCCACCACATTCCTCCAGCTGGAGGAGTCACCGACCGACTGAAGGACACTAAAACCGTCTGAATCAGCTGATTCTGCAGACAGTATGGAGATGCACCGTGTATTTAGTGTGTTTTTGTTTAGCTGAGTACGAGCTGTTTATTGATGTTTATCTGCACATCCGATTGTTGTTAACGTCCATTTATTTTCCACTAGGCAGCATATGGAAGGCTGTCAGAGTTATAAAATGTTTGAAGTCTTTAAGATGCTAAGGAGGGTCCTGGCCTCCCTGTTGGCCCTCTGACCCCCCTCCCCCCCTTAAGGCTTGGGGCCCTTGTTGCCATGACAACTAAAGGGAAACCAGGACCACATGAACATGACAGAAAACAGTTTGAGACTCTTGTTCTTTGTGTACAAGAGTCCCCGCATAGTTTCCTCAGGGATTAGAGCTCATTCACTTATGTAGAGAGACGCTGTGGACAAAAACTGCCCC
>NC_051446.1:23481346-23604917 GCF_001649575.2 Kryptolebias marmoratus
CCCACCCACACACCCACACACACCCACACACACACACACACACACACACACACACCTGATCTGAAATAATGATCTGAGCAAAGCAAGATGCTTTGGTTTTTCCACCATAACACAAGTTTGAGAGTTTTAAAGTTTAAACACGGGTCGTCCCATTTCATGCAATGTAGACTTATTTGTGTTAAACATTGTCAGGAACTAATTAGTTTGAAACGTGTCCGATTGTCCAAGATTACAAGATTTATTGTAACTGTCAAAGAAAAGCCTTCAAATTCTCTGTTTTAACTCATCGTAGTGACAAACTGCAGCACCAGATTTGTTTCAGTCACTTGTGAGTCTCAGTAGGGATCAGCCAAATCACAGAAATGACTTTAAAAGCTCACTAAACTTACTTTGTGTGGTTACTCTGCTTTAGATAAGTCCCTGACCACCTTATTAACCATCTCCTCACTTCTTATCACTCGTAGGCGTGATATTGAGCTAAAGTTTGATGTTTCAGTAGCTGAGAGTCATTAACAACATCTACCCTGAGCATGATCCCATCACAGGAGATCAGGCATAACAACATTTTTAAGGTTGGAACCAAACAGCTACAACTCAGTTTAAAGCTGGTATGAAGATGGTGGGCGATATGCATTCCTTTAAGGAACACCAGTCCTTTAATTCTCATCATGATTTGTCTATATTTACATTCTGTTAGTGAGTAAATTCTTGCCTTCTTCTTCTTTTTTTGCTAGCCTGAAACTAGTCACGCCCGCATGTCGGATATCCTCACAGTGTGACTCACAGTGTTGATGTTTTTAGAGCCCAACAAGCTGAGCTGTTGTTTTATGTTCAGCATGACCTCATCATCACGCGTCCTGCTGCTCATTGTTCTTTACGCACGAGAATTCAGCATCCGGGAGACAAACTGTTGATTTCAGTCCCCCCCCCCCCGTGTTGTAACGTCAATATTTACCAGCGGTCCTGCGAGGCGGAAGGAGTGACTTTTCTTACATGGTTACTCAGGAATCTGGACCTCAGAAGTGTTGCAGCAGGTTGAACCTGTCTGCTCTTTGTGCTGGGCCTTTTGAGGGATTATCCACCAGCCGTGAACTTTGCAGTTGCTCTCGGGGCTGATAAGATGTGTGTCGCTGTCATGGAAAATACCAACAGTTTTACATCTCAAATCAAGACGCCTCCCTCTTGTTCTGCCTCCTGCCTTGGGATTCATGTGGCTGAAGTCCTGTTTGTGCTGCTCGGCTGGGTTTGGTGAATGTCCCGTCCCGGTTCTCCGTGTGTAGGCCACCACCGCCCCAGGATTCAGTCTACTGTAACCTCATTTGTTTAGCCTCCGTGATAAACATTCCTTGAAAGCATCCCTGTGGGAGTATATAAACGATCTGTTTGTACATAATGTGCCATTTGGCTTGTCGTTAGTTTCCTAGATGAGATCAGGAAATGTGACGAAAACGGATCTTTGTATCAGTTGTGAAGACGCTGCTAACAGTTTGTCGCTTTAAAAAGGCAGACAGGAACTGAACCCAAAATCGAAAGTCAGAAAGCCTGATTCCAGATTTCACGTTTTTTTCAGGATTTCCATAAACTTGGAAAATTAAAGGCATAGCATGTCTTTAAGGAATGCATAACGTCTGCTGCCTTTCGTGGCTTTCAGGCTAAAATCATACGCTAAGAATCAGATGATCTGTTGGCACCTGCAGTGTGTTTTATTGATGACTCTCAGCTACTACCACATCACATTTGATCTGTTAAACTGACTGAGTTACAGCAGTTTGTGTCCATTAGCTGTGGTGTCCATCTTGAATTGAGCCGTCTCCCAAAGTGAATCAGTTGTAAACGTACATCTGATGATTGTCTGAAAATTCATTAAAATCCAACCAGTGGTTCAGGAGATATTTTGCTAACAGTCAGAGTTGGATCCAATTGAGGCGGCAAAGTTTTAGAGCTCAGAATATGTTTTGGGTGTGACTCTCAGGTACGACTAGATCAAATCTTAGCTCAGTAACTCACTGAGTTACAGCTGTTTGGTAAAGTCACTTAGCAATGGCAGCCATCTTGAATGAAGTTGAATCCAAAAGTTAACGTACTTTCAATAGTACGTGTTGTAGAGATGGCCATCTTAAAACTTAATGTCTTTTGGCTCATGATGTTCCTTCTCTCTCCCTGTCAGTGCGAGTGACCCCCTCCGAGCTGCCACCATGGCCCTGGTTCAGGCTCTGCCCATATCTGCTGAGCCCCACAGCGGCGGAGCTCGCAGACGACACCCCTCTGGCCCTTCACCCCCCATCAACCCGCCACCCCTGACCCTGGATCCGATGGGCGCCGCCACCCGCCCCGGCCCCTACGCGGATTACCGCTCCGGCGTCGAGCTGGGGACCAGAGTCCGGCGGCCCGGTCCGGGAACTTCCTGCCTGGGCGCAGAGTCACCCCAGGATCCTCTGAAGAAACAGAGCTCCACCGGGTCCAACAGAGGCCCGGAGAAGGACAGCGTGAACGGGAACTATACTTATTTAAATAAGGACTATGTTGGTGACTGGAATGATAATCACGTTGCACCTCTCAGCCCGGGAAGTGATGTGGACGACGCTAAAGAAGGGTTAGGATTAAATGGGAATATGGGGGGACCTCCTCCAAGACTGATCCCAGTGTCGGGAAAACTCGAAAAGGTGAGTCTTCACGGGTTACGCCAACGGCAACATGAAGCAGTACATTCGGACAGCTGTAAAGGGAAAGTTGTCATGAACGAGTAGATGGGAAGATCTTGGCACATAATCGTTTCAGTTTCATGTTAAAATCTGACAGTTTTGATGCCTTAAATGAGAATGACGATGCTTGTAACCAGTAGGGATGAAGTCCCAGGCTCACAGGATGAGATGGGATGATATTTTTTAAAAAATGCTTTCGCAACAAACTCAACTGATTTCTGATTTCCCAGGAGGCTTTTCAGGCCTTAGAAAGGGGTCAAACTCAGTTTCATGAGGTTGTGAAATTGTGAAACAGCAGTTTTTAGATTTGTCAGTCCTATAATAGTTTAATTTTTCCTCCAAGCACTGAATGTAACATTTTCCCCCATTATTCCTAGAACATGGAGAAAACGGTCCTGCGACCCACCGCCTTCAAACCTGTCATTCCCAAGAACCGTTCTTCCATGCAGTACCTCTCTCCTCGCCACTGTGCCAACGCATCAGAAAGCCAAAACAATCTGAACCTGCTCAGCCCCGCCCACAGAGAGGTGTCGCCGTCCTGCTCCGAGAAATGCAGCTCCTACAGCGGAGGGCGGAACGCCAGCAACGGTAGCAGCCAGTCCTGCTCGCTGTCCGACTCGGGAAGAAACTCCCTCTCCAGCCTGCCGCCCTACAACAACGCCGGCTACGGTCTGGCATCAGGGGACGCCCCTGCAGGACACCTGGAGCCCGTGAAGAGCGTCCCGCCAGTCGGTGCGCATGGACAGTCCAACTCAGACAGCGGGCGCTCGTCCTCCAGTAAGAGCACAGGATCTGGATCTATAAGCGGCCGGGGGCAGCCCCTATCCGACAGTGGGTCCGGTGGGAGGTCTCCTGGTCCCATGGAGGGTTATGAAGGGGTGGTGAGAGACCTGGAGGACAAACTGAGGGAGCGAGAGCTGGAGCTGCAGCAGCTCCGAGACAACCTGGATGAGAATGAAGCTGCAATCTGTCAGGTTTGTAGAAGTCCAGACTCTCAGATCATCAGTTCTGTTCTGTAAGTTTAGAAGGATAATTGCTGCTTTGTGTCTCGCAGGTTTATGAAGAGAAGCAGAAGCGTTTTGAGCTGGAGCTGGAGGAGCTGAGGCAGAGCTGTGCTACGAGGATGCAGGTAGCTTCTCAGAAGGCCCAGCGTGCTCAGCAGGTGCTTCAGCTGCAGGTCAGAGCTTCTGACGCAAACCTTTATACTCCTCCTCATTCACCAGAGCAGACTGACGATCATTGCAGGCAAAGTTCATCACTCTGAGTGTAATAAGAAAATTTGGATCTGTTTAAAACAAAAAAAACTGGGCAAGCTTGATCTTCTGAGAGAGATTACATTTCCAGATTAAAGATCAGGCATTTGAAATCTGTATGTCAGTGATCATTCGTTGTATTATAGGTTTGTAAATGGTGTTTTGTGGATCGTGACTTCAGGTTTACCAGCTCCAGCAGGAGAAGAAGAAGCTGCAGGAGGACTTTGCTCAGCTTTTGAAGGAGAGGGAGCAGCTAGAGGAGCGCTGCACCTCCTACGAACACGAGAAGATCCAGCTGGGCCCTCGGCTGGAGGAGACTAAATGGGAGGTGAGCAGAGGATCGATCTTTGTGCTCTTTATCATTTGTTTCTTTGAGCCCTCCTCCCACTTTGATAGACATTATAATTAGGGGCTTGTTGGGGTTTCGTTATGACTTCTCTCCGCTCAGGTTTGTCAGAAGTCGGGTGAGATCTCTCTGCTGAAGCAGCAGCTGAAGGAGGTGCAGAACGAGTTAGCTCAGCGCGTGGGAGAGATTGTCTCCCTGCGGGGTCAGCTCAGAGACACCCGCGGCGAGCTGACCAACACCCAGGTGCTGCTGCAGGAGGCCCACGGCACAAACCGCACACGCACCATGGAGCTGGAGGTGTGCGAAAACGAGCTCCAGCGCCGAAAGAGCGAAGCCGAGCTGCTCAGAGAAAAGGCGGGACGCCTCGAGGGTGAGCTGGCTAACCTCAGAGACACCTTGGCCAATCAGGCGACGGCAAACAGACAGTTTCAGGTGTTCCAGCAAGCCGAGGAGCACCTGCTCGCCTACGAGAGCGACGAGGCGAAGGCCCAGCGGCAGAGCAGCACCGAGGCCCTGCAGAACATGAAGGTGCAGATGGACAGGTTGAACTCTGAGCTGGTCTTTGAGCGCAAGAGGGTCGAACAGCAGGAGGGGAGTTTTGAAGAAGAGCGCAAGATCTGGCTGGAGGAAAAGGACAAAGTAATCCGCTACCAGAAGCAGCTGCAGGAGAACTACGTGCAGATGTACCGCAGGAACCGGGAGCTGGAGCAGCTCCTGCAGGAGCTCAGTTTGGAACTGGAGAGCAGAGAGGACGACGAGGGCAGCGGCAACGAGATCAACTTTGACGAAATTGCTGCGACAGAAATCTGATTCTCACAGTTTGTATTTGCACTATAGTCTGCTATATGTTTTCCCTCGTTTGATCTAAATGGAAACAAAAAAGTGTTTCTGAGTTAACAAGCAGCCACGCTTTAACGCCGTTTGACCTTTAAATGCCATCAGTTCTCTCTTAATGTCTGTGTTTGCACTGACAAGACTTCAGAGTCCTGGTGATTTCTCACTTTTAGAAGTTTAGGTCTGAGTAACTTCCCTCAACCTTTCACCCTCCTCGTCCTCCTCCTGTGACGGTTATGACTCCACCGTCCCCTGCTGCGTTCAGAGCGCTACACTCCCACTCCGACTCGTTCGGACGGCGCCGTTGTCAGCTTGCAGTGAACGTGTCAACGGCACTTCCACCGTGTCCTCGTAAGAGTAAGTGAATTTGAGCTCTGTTACGTCGGTGGCTGCGCTCTGGGTGACACGGACGGAACCGTGTTAATGTTCTCGCAGCTCGCCAGACCAGAAACGTGCGTTTGTGTAAACGGCGTCACGAACAAACTATAAACCACCGACAGTTCTCTGCTTGAGTTGCTATCTCACTGGGCTGCGGCTGTAGGAGATGCAGGAGGAAATCAACAGTTTTTAGTTGCAGTTTCACTGAATACTGAGCGTTTGCAACCAGCGTGTCATGTGACCTCATTTTAAACAGAAAAGCAGAAAAGGCTGTGATGATCACGTTCTATCGTGGGTCCAAACTGTGACACAAGCCCTGCTTTTCAGCCATTAAACCTGGACACCAATCCTTCACAATAAAAGCTGCAATGATTTCTGTAGCTGCTCGTAGCCACCAGCGGATGGAAACGTTTACACAAGTTGCAAACTGTGAACGTCACTTTTCTTCTAAACTCTGGCTTTCTAGGCAGACAGTGTCATACGTCTGTCCGAGCACGTTAACATTAAATAATAACTGATCTGACATTTTAAGAGATTCAGAATCATTCATGTTCGCATCACAATGCAACAAAAAATGGATTGTAGCCCCCGCTTTGCTTTAAAAACTGATCATTAGTTGTTTGTGTGGTTTTTAATCCTGAACGTTGACCAGACTGCTTCCCCTCTGCGACGCTCGCGGGGAAATCGAGAACCACCGTGGACGTTCTGCCTCACCACCAGTTTCAGCCCAGTGAGATGTTGGCTTCACAGGAAAAGTAAAACAAACTACTCTTTAAATGCGCTCCTTTGTTCTGCGGGCCTAAATCTTTAATTATTTTATAATTATAGAGTATCTGATTAGTCCAAAGAACAGAAAATAGCCTGGGGAAAAAAGAAGGTATTTGGTTAAGCTGGAAAGTCTATGGTAGTAAATTTCTACACTTACTGTGACTTTGTATAAAGTTATAAATAAAGTCACCTACGAGTCAGTCACCCAGGGAAATTAAAGCAGCAGCAGCTGCAAAATCTAACTTTAACTTCACTCATTAAACCTTCTGTTGTGGATTTATTTGGGCTTTTCCAACAAATAGGAGCACGTTATCTCACTGAAGCACAGTCATGGTTGGTTCTGGGTCAAAGCTGAGCTGCGTTTGAATTTTATGTATCACTGAAACTGAGCTTCTTGCACTGACAGATGTTTTGGAGTAAAGTCGCGCGACTTGTGTCCACTTATTGTTACATAAACTTTTATTTTAGTTCCCCGTATAACAGATAAAGACGTGTTTGTTTGACCGAACCTTCTGTAAATAATCTTCTGCTCATCTTAAATCAAACGGACACAAAAAAAAACCTAAAGCATAACCACTGTGAATAGACCAAAGCAATGTCGAACGCGTTCTCCTCCCTATAAATATAAAACCTGTACATTAATGTTTGTGTGGAAGTTTGTTTCAGTTCCTCAGATTGAATTTTATAACCTGCAATATTTGTATGAAGACATTAAATGTATATTTTCATGCTGTACATTTCTTGAACAAACCCACTGTGGTTGTAATTAAAAACAATTTAACTTCTGTTTTTTATCGTGTAGAACATTGTTTATTGTAAGTTTGGACCAGTAAGGATTCAGCATTTTGCTTTTAATTCATATTTACATTTATTGCCAAGATTTCAAGCTTTGCTGTGAGTCCAGGTTTATTTCAGATCTTTGCGAGGCTCGAGTCTGCCTCCTGCAGGTTAAAAAGGTCATTACAGCGCAACTCCACGCACCATATTCGTAATTTGAATACAGGTTTTACTTAATCTAGCATTATTTGTAGTGGGTTTTTCCAGATTAATGGCAGAGTTACATACCTGACCTCTATGGTGCAGAAGGCGTCTAATCACCGGGTATAAAAAAAAAACAAGTTCAAACTCTGTCTCCGTTTCGAAGGTTTTTGGGAACTTTGAGCACGAACTCCATGGGGTCTTTGGCCTTGTTGCTGAAGGCTTTCCGGATGATGTCCACGGCGTGTTGGTGGGTAACTCCTTGGAGGGAAACTCCGTCCACAGAAACCAGCTCAAATCCAGCCTGAGACACAAAAACAGGAATTATCGTCCCCCTCACCACACGGCGGAGCTCATCCGTCAGGTTTACATCCTCCTCGACCATCGTTCACCTGCTTTGGGCTGCATTTGTTTAGACCTCTAATCATTCTCTTTACCAAATAAATCTGCGAGTCTCCTACCGCAGGCTATCCTGATGGTTCTGTTCAGCTGCCATTATACTCCGTAAGAAGTCGGATCGTGGTCATGTGGTTGCGAGCAGTTTGTTTTCGCCCACACCTTTCATCGTCCTCCTCCTTACAGCCTTAAAATGAGTTTCTTCTCAGCTCTCCTGTCCTCGTACAGATTGTTGCTTCCCTCACTGCGACCAGTTGTGTTCATTAAACCGACTGAGACGGAACACGCCGAGAAACGAAGGGAACGTGTCCCGACACCACCAGGCCGAGGCGCACTTCCTCCTGCCATTTTTAGGTTTGTAGATTTATAAGTTTTGCTGGAACAGTCGAAAAGATGGCTGCATTTTCTAACAGCCTTGGTCAGCTTTTTTTTTTAAAGATTTGGCCATAAAGGCTTAAACTTAATCGCAATTTTAAATCAGATTATCTTAGTTTAAAACTCTGGCGTGAAAGGCCTTAAACTTAACGACGGCACTATTAACTGAAAAAAAAAACATTACTCCACTGTAAGGAGAGCAGAATGTGATATATCATCTTTGAAAGCTGTGACATTTTCTTTGCTCCTCTTTATCCTGTCAAAGATGCACAGAAAACTTTAATGTTTCAGCCACCAGCATTAAATCAGGTGTGTATTTTAGTGTGAATGCATGATATTTGGAAATATAACAGCCTACTGAGCTCCAAAAGTCTTTTATGATTTAATATTCCACTAAATAAGAGAAACTTATCGTTCAGCTCTACTGTGAAAAAAGTTCAAACTTTAACAAAAAAAAAATAGGAATTCATTTAAGTTCTTGGACTCAAAAAAACTTTCCTGAAACTGTGACAACGAAAGAAAATATATTTAATCATAAATAATGTGTATGACAGAGAATAATAATAAATACCTTGAGTACTTCACAAGTGGAGGCAGCTCCTCCAGGAAAGATCTTCTCGATCTTCACCATCGGCTGAAGCTTCGACTCCATCCCTCCAGATATACTGATCCCTGCAGCGTCACAACAATGAGGTGTCGTTTATAAAACTATAAAAACAATAACCCTGATGAGTTACAGCAGGGGAGTCCAGTCCTGGTCCCGGGGGGCCACCATCCTGCAGGTTTCAGGTGTTTCTCTGCTCTGAATGACTGAGTGATTAGCAGGACTCGAAGAGCAGAGAAACACCTAAAACCTCTAAAACCTGCAGGATGGTGTTCTTTCAGGAGCAGGATTTGGACCCCCCTGTGTTGCAGCAGCTACAGTTAAAAAGCTGAAAGCAGGAGCACCTCAGATGTTATGTTTCTGGAACACTTCGAGCAGATTTACCCAGAGACTGTTTGGTTTTGGAGATGCCGACGCTCCGGAGCTGATGCTCCTCCTCGGAGCCGTTGAGTCCGTTTTGGAAGCCGTTCACCTGCTGGTCCCGACTCGTCCCGAACACCTGAGACAACGGGGGCCGGCTCCGACGGTTTGCGCTCTGCAGCATGAACATTTTGCCCGCGCCTCCGCTCTGCTCCTCCCTGCTTCTGAAAGGACTCCGCCCCCGCTGCGTGTCCCGGGTCGAGCGGATCGTGTTGATGTCCGTGCGGAGAGGAGGGCGGGGGTCGCTGCTGCGGGCCAGCAGCCAGTTGGGGGTCACCGTCCTGGCAGAGGGGGGTCTGAGGTCTCGGGGCTCCGGGTCGTACCCATCCACAGGTACGTCCAGCAGAGACGTGAAGGACCCGGAGGTCTTGGGTTTCCCACTGGAGCCCTGGGAACCAGTCAGGCTGAGCTTCTCCAGCTCCTCCAGCAGGTGGCTCTCCTTCTCCACCTCCTCAGCGCTGTGGAGCTCGAAGCCTCCTCTGAAATCTGGAGGAGGAAAGTGTTTTTTTAAAAACAATCAGAAATCAAGATAATGGAAAATAAAAGCAGAATAAAAAAACTTTGACACTTAATTGTGTGAATTCTGATTCAGCATTCAAACTACTGCGATCCTGTTTATTATTTTTCCAACTTCTTTATTATTATTTATTATTATTTTAACCGTTCGTATATCAGATCGTTTAGGAGATGGGTGCTTTGAATTTTGGTTTTTGTAACTTTTATACTTTTCAAAACACATTCTTCCCTCTAATTTTCCCAATTTAAATAGATTGATTTCGCTTTAAATCCTCCAAAACCTTCCTCAGCTTATATTACTGCCAATTACATCCTTAATGCTGATTTTACTAATCCTGGGTTTGTTGCTGCTAATACTGCTGCTGCTACAGCTGATTCTACTAATCTGAATAAGACTACCGCTAATGCTAATAATGCTTATATTTCTAATGTAAATACTGCTAGGGTTTGGCTACTTTAAGCTTGAACGATTCAGTTTCAGCTACTTCAGATACTTCCAAGTCGTCAATCATCGCTCAGCGTTCACTCAATATTTTCATTTAAAAAATGCATTTTCTCTCGTCACAATTAATGCTTCATATCTCACAATTCTGACTTGAATAATTTTGTTTTTAACCCTTCTAATTTGTCCTTTCCGGGGTGGTGTTTCTTTTAAAATGCTCAATAAAAGCTTAGTGGTGTCGCTAACAACACAATACAAAATATATTTCTATGGAGGAATAAAGTTCGAGCTTCAGATAAACTGAAGTGAGATTTATTGGAGGACGTCACAACAAACGTTCAGTGAAACGAAGCGATATTAAAGTGGAGGTTCTGACCCGGGATGGGAGTGATGAGGTGCCGTTTGGGGGCTCGGCCTGAAACGGGAGATCGAAGAGGAGGAGTTCGGACTGCGGAGCAGAGACGGGACAGGAGTTAAAACTCAGAATGAAGTAATTATATAAACACAGATTCAAAGCTTTATTAGGATCGTGATGAAACTCGGACACCTTTCTGTTTGACCCCGGCGCTCACCTGAGCGATATTTGAGGATGTCGTAGGCTTCGATTTCAACCGCAGTCACAACACTGTTGAACAAACTCAGATCAGACGGTGGGAGCAGCATTCTGGTCATAAAAACAGAAAAAAATACTGAGTTGTTGCACCTATTAGCTTACAATTCAACGTCCTTTAGCCTCTTACTGTGGAACATTTAGAGCCATAAAACCGAGACTGTTTATGTCAGTCATTATATCAAAGAATAAATAAATAAGTTCCTCTGTACCTGATTTCCCTCAGCAGCAGCAGCTTTTCAGGTCGGTCCAACACGACCAGCAGGTGGCGAATCAAGTTCTCCACCGAGCGTTCTGCTACGTACTGAAGGAGCCGGATTACATTTTGTTATATTTATTCACTGCCTGCATTTAGAGCTGATATGTGGATAAAGGTGAGAGCAAAGCTTGCTACCCTTCGGCACGCCTTCATCACCGCAGCCACCTCCTCCTCGGTCAGCAGCCTGCGGGACATGTCCTCCACCACTCCGAGCATCTCCGAGTTCGGCGTCGAGCTGAGCTTTTGTCCCGCTGAGAACAGATTTATAAATCAAACTACGTTTCCTCTTTTAAAGATGTCTGCTTCAGTTACTTTCATCCTCAAGAGCTCCATTGTGTGGACAAAAACACTCCTTTTTATGTCCGCACAGAGATGCTGTTCAGAAAAGCCTGAGCAGGAAGTTGCAGCTACCTTTGCCGGATGAGTCCGCAGACGGCGACTTGGACCGTCCGCTGGAGGCGTCCCTCCTGCGTCCTCCTCTGAACAGCAGGTTGACGAAGGTCTTCGATCGCTGCAGCGTGCTCTTCTCCTCCGGGTCCTTACCCTTCTTCTTCTTCTTCTCCTTCTTCTGCTTGATCTCTGAAGGTGCAGAAACAGGAAGTCAGGAGTGCAGGGCAGCATGCAGGAGGGACAGATGGCTTCAATGTGGAGGTGGAGTGCATCGAGGATCGGCTCTGAGCTCCTTCTTGATTGTTTCTGATGGACAGACTAACAGATGAGGGCAGGCAGGAACCCCCCGTGGACTGATCTGTGGTGAGAACAGGGAACAGGTGGAAGAGAACCTGGAGAGGTGGAGGTATGCACCTGAAAGACAGAGTACCTGTGTGTGAATGAGAGGGAGGCAGGTGGAACAGTGAGGCTACAAGGTCAGAGGTCACAAAGGTGCAGGACTTCAAGGACTTAGGGTCCTTCTGTCCAGGAGGACGGGGAGTGTGGTAAAGATGTGAAGAGGAGAGTCCAGGCAGGATGGAGTGAATGGAGACAAAAGGGTGGCAGCAAAGGTCAAAGGTCAAAGGAAAGGTTTACAGACGGTGGTGAGAGCAGCCATGTTTGGTTTGGAGACAGAACAGGAAGTGTCAGAGCTGAAGATGTTGAGGTTCTCCTTGGGAGGGACGAGGATGGACAGGATTAGGAATGAGGACATCAGAGGTCCAGCACAGGTTGAAGGACTGGGAGACAAAGTTAGAGAGGACAGACTGAGACAGTTTGGACGTGCAGAGGAGAGGAGACATATACAGATGCAGTTAGAGAGGACATGGAGGGAGTTGGAGGACAGAGGACACAGAGGACAGAGTTAGATGGAGGAGGACTCGCTGTGGAGACCCCTGAAAAGAGAACAGCTGACAGGACACGAAGAAGAAACATCAAATCGTTCGGCTCATTCAGGAGACGGGTGCTATGACTTTTGGTTTTTCTAACTTTTCAAAATATTAAACTTTATTTAAAAATATTTCCCCCCATAATAAAACATTGTCTCAGCAAACCGGCTGCATTTTTGTCTTTTGAAGCTACTTTTATTTTGTAACTAATGTTCTGCTTCTTTTAACGCAGACCGACCTGCTACGGTGACCTGGCTCTGCGACCTGCTGATGGGCCGGCTGGGCCTGCTCAGCGCCAGCAGCACGGCCGTCTTGGGCGACTCTTTCCACCGCCCGCCGTCCTCCCCGCGGATGGCGGTGTCTCTGAGCAGAGTGGTGGGTCCCAGGCTGCAAGTGGTGTCTGCGGCGGACATCCTCTGGGACGGCACGTCCGTCTGGATGGCCGTCTCTGTCAGCTCGGACTCAGACCTGGACAGAAAAGTAAAAAAAATATGTTTATTGATAGAACAACAATTCACAAATAAAGTCATCTTGTTGCAGAAGAAAGGAAAGAGGTCAAATAGAATCAGATCCAATCAGATCCTGATGCTTCGAAGTCCTCTTCTGTGTTTGACTTGAGTTCAAGATGGCTGCCACAAATAACTGACCTTACAAAACAACAACAATGGCCACGACTCAATCAGTTCGACAGATACGGATCTAATATTTGGCGTGGTAGTAGCTGAGAGTCACATACTCCAAGTGCTACTCATAGGGTGAGAAGTCAACCCATTTATTAGCCTGAAATGTCTTCTTTTGTCCTCCAGTTGTCCACTTTCCTTTTATTGAAGACATTTTATTGTTTTCAAATCCTCCATCTGATAAACTTCAAAAATGATACACAGTTTGTTGAAATTTGGTGATTTTTCACAAGACTGATTTCATTGGGAATCTCCAAGATTCGCAATGACGCTAAACATTATACGAAGGGATTTCCCGGCACTACTGAAGCCAGCAGAGAGAAATGATGAATTTCAGAGGAATTTTTGAAGACATACCTGTTAGAAAACTTCAATTTAAAAGGTAATTTAGAAGGATTTATCTGCCATGTGGACAAATTTTTAAGCAAATTTAAATTACAGCACAACTCAAATCCATATTTTCATGTTTTTTTTGCGCTGCAGCCTGTGCTCATTCAGACTCATTTTGCAGCACGGGTCACACGTGCTGAAGAAGTCCAAAGAAAAGCTTTTAAAGATCTTCAGAAAGCCTGGAAAACTATTACACTTTAAAACATTACAAGAAAGTTTGGCTCCTTGGAAGCAAAGTGTAAAATATTAGGGGTGATTTCTAACTTTTACACAAGATATATCTCTTAAAATCAAAACCCGAACTTTAGCAGCGGCTCAATGATAAGATCTGGACTAAACTTGTGTGTCTGTCACGTGATTCAAGCCAACTTTTCTTTGAGTTCTGCTGAATAATAATGGAATAAATGAGTTCCCTCTGACCTCAGGTCCTCAGTGGAGATGCAGACGTCCACCATGTCTGAACCGAAGGGCAGGCTGGGCGGGAACATGACCTGAGACAGGCCGCTCAGAGAGCTGACCGGCGTCCCGGAGGACAGAGAGGACGTCGACGAGTTGGAGTCTGAAGCCTGGGAGGACGACTGCTGGGTACCGTTGGCCACTGAGTCGGAAACATGAAAGATCGTTTAATTATTTGAACGCCCCGACTGCCCTGATCCTCCAGGCAAACACAGAACTACATACATTTATTGAGCCACCTGTATTCTGCCACCATTTCCTTGTAGGCGGGGTATCGTCCTGCTTCCTGCGGAGACACAGCCACGGATATCCAAATGAAACACAAGGAAGACCCTGAAACGTTTATGGGATTTGAAATATTTGATAAAAAGAAAAAAAAAACTGCAAAATATAAATTCTTCAACTAAAAACACAACTTTCTAGTAACCTTTGGTAGCTGCTTTCTATCGTTTCGGAGTGTTTTTGTTTTCGTTCACACTCTCTATGGTTTAATCAGCACCTGATCCTGCTGCCTGGTGAATAATGCACAGGGCCGGGATATTCTTCACAGCACGAAACCCAAGCTGCAACAAAGCACAGCGAGCGAGGAATATGACGACTGCACGCCAGCTGTCAGAGCGGCCGCAGAAACGACCACCGCTCAGAGACGTGAGCTCGGTCCTCACGTGTGGCAGAAGTAAAGGGTCAGGAAGTTAACACCACGGCAGGTCGGCGAACCGCCGAGGTAACACAAGAAACGAGTCGGTTGGGAACGTGACACTTCCTCTTCAGCTCGTCCTTAACGCCACGTTCAGCCTCAAGTTTTTTTATTCTAACAAACTGCAAAAACATGAAGGCTGCAGGAGATTCATGGCACACTTTCACTGTTATCTTTAACATCAAACTACTTTACAACCCCACCTCTGAAAGAACTAGTATATTGTGTAAATATAAATAAAAACAAACTGTAATAATCTGCACATCTCATAAACCCATATTCTACTCACACTGGAGCAAAGTAAACATATCAAATGTTCAAACTAAACACATCTGAAATAAGTTGGGCCAGGGGCAACAAAAGGCTGTAAAAATAAATGGAACAACTAAAAAATCTGAATCTGACAGAAGTAAAGATGAGCGGAGGTTCAGTCTGCAAAAATGTCTAAAAGTAGTGGAACAATTTCAGAATAACTTTGAATCTCCCACCATCTACAGTTTACAATATCATCCAAAGATTTGAAGAGACTGTAGAAACCTCTGAGGTCAAAGGTCAAGGCTGGATGTTGGTGATCCAGGTTCTGGTTCTGTTCTGCTCAGGAACATTGTCTGTACACCGTGCCGTCCACAAATGCTGCTTAAAGCTCTATCAGGCAAAGAAGAAGCCAGATGTGAACAGATGTGTCTCCTCTGGATCAAAGAGGAGAACTGTTCTGAGGTCAGCCTGCCTCTCTGATGGTATGGGGGTGCATTAGTGCCTCTGGAAAGGATCTGCTCCCATCCAGGACTGTTGAACAGACAGAATCCTCTACAGACAGAATGGGACAACATTCCCTCTAAAACCTCCAGCAGCTGCTCTCCTCATGTCCAGATGTTTACAGACTGATGGGAGAAGAAGAAGAGATGATTCACAGAGGGAGACATGATCATCACAACTTTTTTGAGATGTGCTGCTGCCATAAAATTCAAAATTAACATTTGATATGCTTATGTTCCTTTGGGAATAAAACGTGGGTTTATGAGATTTGTAAATCAGCGCTTTCTGTTTTTATTTACATTTTACACAACATCCCAACTTCTTCAAAACTGGGGGTACATTTACCTGCTGGAACAGTATTTGTGTGAACATCGTCCATGACATCAGGGTATTTGTCCGTCATATTCTCTGACACCTGTTGCGTTCTGCAGCAGATGGTGAAGAACGAAGCGCCGCAGCCTCACCTTGATGGTCAGCATGATGTGAGTGTGGCTCTTCAGCACCTCCACAGCACTGCTGTGGCTGATGTCCTCGAAGCTCACTCCGTTGGCAGCCAGGATCTGGTCTCCCATCTTTATTCCGTTCTGCTCGGCCAGACCGCCTGGATCCAGTCTGAGACCAAGACACACGAGGGACGAAAAGCTGAAACGCTTCAACACGCTTCTATAAAGCTGTTAAACCAAACGGTGCTTGGGATGTTTTTAAATTTTATATAGATGTTGAATCATTATAAATAAGGGTGTTAGGATTGTGAGGGAGCAACCTGAAAATAACAATGATTTAAACATCTACTTGGTGGCCCTGTATCCGTTTTTGTACTGTACACAAGCAAAAAAAGGAACTGAAGAGTTTTAAAAAACTTTTTCATGTTGTTGTAACTGCAATCAAATCTTCTGACAGCAGTCAACACATTAATGGCAACAAGTTGGTGAGTTTTACTGATATTAAGATAAAATTTGGAGGGTTAGTAGCTGAGAGTCATTCACAGCACATACTTCAAAGCGCTAAAGTGGTCTAAATGAGGTCTTGATAGTTGGTTTTTAGATAGTACATAGCATTTTTTAAGCAAACGCTGGATGATTTGCTGCAATGATCAGACAAAAACTGGACAGAAAATGAGTGAAAAAGGAGCCAAGATTAAAAAGAAAAACAAATATTGACAGACATTAAGACAACCTGGAGAACTGCTGATCAAAACCACTTTAAAGAATTATAAAAGTGTCTGGTTTCTTGAAAAGAGAGTAAACCTGTGATCAGTAATGACAAATTCATCTTCCTTTGATTGGTGTTAGATTCATCGAAGCATACTTTTTTTGTGCATTTTCACTCCTTCTGCACATTTTATACAATTAGTTATTCATCCAAGAAAACCACATTATTATTTCTTTGTGTCAGGAAGGCTATCCGGCGTAAAACACATGCAAGCTCATCCAAGCGACACCATGCCGGATCGGTCGAGACCCGAGTTAACAACGACCAAACAGGGTGCCGGCTGAAATTGGGCTACTGTTAGTCGAAGACGAGGAGGAGAGAAACGTGCCGGGAGGCAGAGGGAGGAGAGGAAAGTCAAGAATTTAGGACTGAGGGTAGCAACTCTAAACGTAGGAACAATGACAGGGAAAGGTAGATAGCTGGGTTAGGGTTAGATGTTAGAGATGCAGCTGCCAGGAAAAAAACAAAGTTTGAGAGATCATGGAGGGAGTTGGAGGACAGAGGACGCAGAGCATAGAGTTAGATGGAGGAGGACACGCTGTGGAGATCCCTGAAAAGAGAACAGCTGGAAGAAGATGAAGGGATTGTTTCTTTTAAACTTTTCCCTTTCTTTGTAAATCTTTGTACGTTTTGTTTCCAAGCCTCCTGTTCTCAGTGGATTTGGGACCTACTTGGAGACATAGATGCCCAGACCGAACTCCTTCCCCCCTCGTATATTAAAGCCCAGGCAGTAGTCGTCGGAGGTGGTGTAAAGGTGGACGATCCTTTGGAGGGCGCTGCCTGAGCTAACCTCCGAAGGTGTCCGCCCGCTCTCCTCCACCACCATGCGCCGGTGGATCAGGTCCACCCTGAAAAATTAACATCAGAAGAAAATTGATTACATTTGTATTTATTCTTGAGTTTGAGGATTGTTTCCTTATGAGCAGAAGCGGTCACCATGTCGTTTTCTCTTTGGAATAGCGGATGCCGGGGACTTTCCCGACCCGCCTCACCACCATCCTCAGCCTGTGGTTGCCCGTCAGGACCTTCACAGCGCTGCTCATGGTGATGCTCTCCAGGCTGATGCTGTTCACCTCCACCAGTTTATCCCCCACCAGCAGGCCGGCCTCCTCTGCCAAACAACGTATGAACAGAAGCGTGCGGCAGATCCCGCCGTCAGGCGGCAAAACCGGAAACAGAAGCTCCCGTTTTAGCGTCACTCACGTGCTGTGCTGTCGTCCTCCACTTTACTGACGAAGATGCCGAGGCCGTGCTCTGAGCCTCCACGAACGCTGAACCCGAGCTTCCCGTCCAAACTCTTATCCACCGTGATTGTATGGAGGTCCTCGCTATCATCTCCACCTAAAAACATCACACAGATCATCCAGCACAGAAGTACTCGACTCACTTATTCATCTAATTATTTCATCTTGTTTGTTGGTCAAATTAAAAACCATTTGAAGACAAAAAAATAGAATTTAGGCCATAAAAAATACAATTTTTCAAATGTTTCAACTGCGGTGAATATCTACATGCTTAAAGATGAGTTTAGACAAACTGCACATAAAACCTGAATCATGACGTTTCGCATTAGTTTCTGATCCTAAATGTAAAGTTCAGCATTTAATTGTTCATCTTGGTCATTCTGGAGGAAGAATTGACCATATTTGGCAGGAGGGTGGAGCTTGTGAGGGACGTTTACAGCTTAATTTGGGAAATATTTCTATCTTTGAAAACTCAAACATATTTAAATGATGGGAATGTTTTTACTTTGGATCTTGGATCAGCAGTAATTCAGTTCCTTGAAACATTTTTAGGGTTTCGCTGCTTTCTGACCACACGTCAGTGTTACACTGTTTGATCTGAAGATGTAACGCTGCAGTTAATTTACAGCATCCTCTTATAAATTCCAGCTGTTTACTGAACCGTTTAGTAACTGTAGGGCTCATCAGGTAATGTCAGTGTAGAGCAAAGCCTCGACTCTGTGGTCGATACTGTCATGTTTTTTAAATTGCTCACCTTTCACGAGACGAGCAATCATGTAGAGTAACTACCTGTCTGTTTGTAGCTCTGTTAGCAAAATACCCCATCAACTAGGGAACAGATTTTATTTAAGCCTTTAGGATGTAATCATAACATCAATGCTGCTCAAGATGGCTGCCGCAGACTAACAGATCACACAAGATCTCAGTTTAAAACTGTAAGATGCATGAAAACAGCAGACGTGTTCCTTCAAGGAACGCTGGTTTAATTTAAATGACGTTTCCATGATGTTTGGAGTTATTTATCAGCTGTGATAGTATTGTATTTTTTCCTCAAAAGGTGTTGAAGTCTGAGGCTTGTTAACAGTATTTTAGCCTCACGTTGTGAACTTACAGTCTGGTTTTGTTCATTAGGGACACTGAAACCAGAACGAAGCAGCGGTTGGTCCGCAGCAGGCTGTAATTCGCTCTGCACAGGCTGCTTCTTACCATCCACAGGAGAGTTGATGAGGATGACCCGACCCATGGGTGAGGAGGATCGGGTTCCCCGCCGGCGCTGCTCCTTCTTTCGTAGGAGGTTACGTGTAGCCGTGTGCGTCCCGTGGGTCCCGGGAGTCTTCTCCCTGCGGGACGGGTCTGATGAGAAAGCCATGGAGGCTGACGGGGTCTCCTTTCACACACACTTGACTGGGCGCTCAGCTCCAGGTGGAGGAATCTACAAGGAAGGTGACGCTCAAACGATTATGTGGGGCGATTCAATCACCTTTTTTTAACGAACGGCGAGCTGAGCGAATCCAACTCACTGATGCAGGTTGCTGTGCGACATGATAACAAACTCTGTGGCTTCCTGGAGTCACTCTTTGACTCATTCCTGCCCATGATGCACCTGTCTCACCTGTCTGAATGTCAAAAATGAACAAAAAGCATTGAAAAATCTAATTCACTGAGGTTTTTGACACCAGCAGGTGAGGTCAGAAACAGGATTTCATCGGTTTATTCACGGCAGAGTCACGTGGTGTCTCCATGGTAACGTGTCACTAAACTTAACCCGTGATAAGTCGGTCCACATGACGTCACTTTAGGGTTTCCCTGCAGACAAAACCCTGGACAGCGCCGGCTAAACTGCGCCTGCGCACAAAAGTAACTTTTAATCGTCAGAAAACACGTTTTATTTCAGGTTTTAACACCAAGAAACAATGTAACGTTGACTTTATTTACCATTAATGTCTTAAACATGTGTAACAAACGTAGTCGTGGGTAAAAAATGTTGTTTAATATCAAAAGAAACACTTACCCCACATTCTGAGTTCACAGCTAGCTAACCACGAACGCGGTTTTTCTTTTTTAGCATTTATCCAACTTAAAAACACAAAAATCGTCCAAAGTATCTTCTAAATCCACCCATCGTTGGTTAAAAACACTAAACCAACCGGAACCATTTCCACACCTGTGTTCATGGTTGTGAAAAACGCTTCAACACACCTAAAAGTGACTTTAAAAGTCCCGCCCCTAAGACCACAGCGATTGGCTGGACTGGTGCTGAAAGACAGGATATGATTGGACAACTCTCACGACAATCAAGTGGGCAACGTGTAGGCGCTTTTCAGAGGCCTGTTCGATTAACCTGCAAAAATAAAAACTGCAACTACATATTTAGTTGAAAATGATGGATTTTTTTATATAAGAGCTGCTTCTTTTAAAATAACTCAATTTAAAATTATTTTGGACTTTTATTGTGTGTTTCTTGATGTTTAAAATGAAACATTTGAAAAAATTTTTGTAGATTCACCAAAGAAATAAATAAAATTTGAGTCACACACATGTTGGGCTGAAAAATCACCTTTGATTGTTGTTTTTTAAATCATTTATAAGGAATTATGATCATTTGTAAAACCAACTGCTTTATAAATGATGACCATGTTAAAAGTAAACATCAGTAAATAATAAATCAAGAATATAATAATCATGACTCCATGAACCAAACACTGGACTGTATTGGCGAAATCAAGACATGGATGTCAGTGAACTTTTTACAGCTCAATATTTGAAAGACTGAGGTTGTGTTGTTTGGGTCCTTGAACACAACACCTGAGCTGGACAGAGACCTGAAGCTCAACGCTCAGGTCGAATCAGCGGTCAAGTCCATTTTTTATCATTTCAGACAACTGGCCAAGGTCAAACCTTTTCCATCACTTTGAGATTTTAACCCATGCTTTTGTCTAAATTTGTTGATTTTACTGCAGAGCACTTTATGTCGGGCTGAGCCAGTCGTCACTGGTACCAGAAAGCAAGAACACATCGCTCCAGTTTTAGCCTCATTAGATTGGCTTCCAGTTTGTTTCTGGATTGATTTTTTCCAGCCCCACGTTCCCTCATGCTCTCTCAGGTCGGAGGATCAGTTCCTGCTGGTCACATATTTAACACGATAAGCCAAGGGCCAGCATTATGAAAAGGATTATATAAAAGTAAAAATAATAAAGGGCATTAATCAAGAAAGCTGGAATAAGTCAAAAAATAAAAAAATATTTCCAGCATTTTTACCATTCATGAAATCAAAGTCTATAGTTTGAAGTCCTCCATCCTTGTAGCGTTTGGTCATATCTGTTTTCCTGATGTTGTGTATTTTTTTCTTCCAAATATAGCCAAAATTAGTTTGATTTTTTTTGTACCTTTATTAGGGAGATTAGGAGATAAATACATCTAGATTAGAATTCCATTTTGGTTTAAACCAAATAATCTGATGTTCTTTAGTAATCATATATTGGGTCTAGATTGACCTTTCTTAATCACCTCCGGAGCAGCAGAAAAAGTTGTTTTTTTTTTTGGTATATGGGGCCGGGTCATTTGTCCCAGCCCGGCCCCCGTCCCCGCAGATCCGGTCTTGTGCGAAATTCTGTTCCCCCTGTGTCGGGAGCGCGCATTGCAGCCAGAGAGGTGGATCCGGCGGATGAAAATATGATCTTTTTTCAACTTTTGTCTCTTAAGCCTGACAAATAAAAGTCAGTCAACAAACACAGGTTCCCAACACGTAGTGTGCATTTATAATTTTTCATTTCTGATACAAGAGGAGCGAAGTTAGCTGATAGCAGGGCACAAAAATAAAGACTTCCTGAAAAGATCAGAGAGTGTAGATTTTTTGGCAAATCCCGTTCTAATGTAAAATATGACAGATTACTGGATTAGGGAAATGTCTAGTATGCTATCACACATAATGTTTGAAAATTTGGAAACAGTTGCTTTTTATTTGCCAAAGTTATGGGGGGAGGAGAGAAGAGAATGGATATTTCAGCTGCCTGAAATAATCTGTTCCCCCTACATAAAATGGAAACAAATTAATTTACCTGCAAGTCCTTAACTGTGTTTAACCCTTTCATCATGAATCAGGTTAAGCAGTTGTGTGTTTACATCAAATTATTATTTAATTAAAAAACATTTAGTGGTTTAGTTAAATATCTTTGCTAACGTTTAGAGTTGACTCTGAATAATTAATGCCAACATTTTAAACAAAGATCACGAGCAGTTTGTTTGTGCTTAGATTATGTGTTTGGGATAAGTCTCGGCAACTACCACGCCAAGTTTGAGCACAATATCTGTACTACTGACTGAAATATACCCATTTTTGTGTTTTCTATGGTTAGTTGGTTGTGGCAGCCATCTTGAATCAGTTTGGCTCCAAAAGTGAATCAGTTGTTGATGGTCATCCGGTGATTGTTTCATGAAAGTTTCAGTAAAATCCGTGCAGCGGTTCGTGAGATATTTTGCTAACAGACACCGGCAAATCCACAGTCTTTATTTTTTTCATTTTCACAGTTGTTGCTTTTTATTTTAACATCTTTTCCCTCTGTCGATCCGCCTCTGCAGGAGCTCCTCTCAGTGACACCTGACTTTGGGAGAGTTGAGAAAGCTGCAAATGTTTTCTGATTTTTGTTTTCCTGCCTGCGGAGCGACCAGCTGTGTGGGAACGGCCCTGATCTGGCCTCACCTGGACCGGCTCCTCCAGTTTCACTGCAGGACGCCACCGTGCGTCAGAGACAGCTGTCCTGCACCCCCACCTCCACCGCCCGGCTGTCACAAAGGGAGAATAACCTCCGCAGGGTAGGACTTTAAGGAAATCCTTGATTTTTTCCCTGCAGGTTTTGAGGATTTCATGGATTTTTGCTCCATGGTGACTCCTGTGTGAACTTCAGGCTGCAGGTTGAAGACTTTCTGAATGATCTTCACAACTGTTCACATTTCGGTGCAGCGGTGGTGAGTTTATTTGAATCTTCTCACTCCTTTAGGGCTGTTTTCTGTAATATTTACTGTGAGGTGACATTTTTCTGTCAGGCAACGAAGCAACAGAGGGTGATTGAAATGAAGAACTGTGGTTGTGCTTGGGGAAGTTTTTATTTCTGGGCTCTCTGTCAAAAAACAAACAAACAAACAAATAAATACATGTTCCAGAAGGTTATTAGTTTGGATCTTGAGTCAGCATGTTTTCCTGTTTTTCCGTACATTTTTTGCATTTTTCTACTTCTGCAGACTTTGAGCTGTTTTAGCTTTTTGTAACGAAACGTTCGGCTCATTCCGGAGACGGGTGCTCTGACTTTGGGTTTTTGTAACTTTTACGAATATTTAACTTTCTTTACAAACATTTTCCCCACAGAAACACTTTGAGGTCTCTCTGATTCCTTCAGAAACATTAGCTTTAAAATCTGCTTCAGCTTCTTGCTCTGTTTTTGGGCTACTTTCAGTTTTTGATACCTTTCTTCTACATTTAGCTTTTAGCCAGCCTTTGGATACTTTTAGCTAGTGTTTTGCTACTTTTAGCTTTTAGCTAACTTTTGTGATATTTAGCTTCTGGCTAGCTTAGCTTTTTCTGCTTTTAGCCTTTTGCTACATCCAGCTCTTACTTATGCTTTTAGCTTTTTGTTATCTTTTCAATACTTTGAGCTGTTTGCTAGCCTTTGCTACTTTTAGCTTCTAGCAAGTCTTTAGCTATTTTTTGCTTCTAGCTAGGTTTTTGATACTTTTTGATAGTAGTGATTGTTTAGCTACTTTTAGCTTTTAGACAGATGTTTGTTACGTGTGTCTGATGTTCTGCTTCTTTTGGCTCCAACAGCTCAGTTTCAGCTTCTTCAGCAGTCGTTCAGCGCTCTGCATTTCTGCAGAAAATGCATTATCTCTAGTTTTCGTCATGAGTTTCTGTCTGCCTTTAATCTTATGAGGACATTTTAACAGAGATGTTTTCGTTTCGCTCAGCTGATCTGTGGGAAATTTGTAAATGAAGGTCATTCTTGGCCTCATTTCCCCACCTACCAGGTGAATAATCAGCTCCACATGGCCGTAATATCCAGTGTGGACACTTTGCAACCTTCTACCCCTCCACCATGCCTGCTCTCACTGAGGCAAAGTTTTATTTTTAGCCCATGTGTTCATGGCAAATTGGCACGGTGCTGTGATGCTGTGGATGCTCGTAACTAACCGTTTCTCGGCCGTTAATCCGTGTTACCCATATCAGTGATGTGAGACCATTGGACTCCATGCAGCCAAACCAGATCTTTGGACATGGAGGAGGACGAGGAGACGTGTTCATTTTAGATCCTGTCAACAGAGAATCTGAAACTCTTATGGATGGGCTCCTGAAGGCCCAGCACTGCTAATGCAAATTTCAGTTGAGACAGAAACCACTGGGTTATATTTTTTTAAGGTCTTAATGTGAGTTTTATTTAAATATTTAATTTAAAACTCTTTAAAAACCAACCACCATCGTTTTTATCGCTGCTTCTTGATGTTTATGCCGTGCATTATGGGTAAACGTGGACAATTCTGTTGTCTTCCTCTGCCTGAGTGTGTTTGCGTGTCTTGCATCACATGTTCTTGGACGCAGAAGGTGTCGGTTTTGAGTTTCTTTCACCAAGTGAGCCCATGTGACTGCTTGGCCAGGACTCTCTAACTTCCAGAGTATTTAAAAGGTGAAGCGAGGTTAAAGATAAGCTTCTCTTTTCAAAGAAACAACCACGATTTTTTAGTCTACCTAATCGAATCAGACACGTAGACTTTATCCTGTTTTGATCGCCCTCGTCTGTGTTTTTTAAGGACTCTGCTGGTGTTCTGAATATGATAATAGCTCCCCCTGGTCCCCAAAGAGATGGATGGAATATTCTCCAGATCGCTTCCAAATCTCAGATTTCTGTTCAGTGGGTGCAAAGGCCAAATGGCTCAGTCTGAGGCAGGAGAAATCTGTGCAGGAGGCTATTAAAGAGCAACAAAACCTTCATCTTTTTATGTTATAATTATACCCCAAACTGAGTGACTTGCTCTGTTTGTAAAAGCCCATATTGGAGAACAGTTGCAATCAAATATTCAGCTCCTGTTCTCCTGTTAAAGTCTGGATTTATAAATCAATTATATACACGTCTGTCAAAGAATTACAGAAGCCAGGTTTGGCTTTTTAGCTCCTCTTCAGTGGCTCCTAATAACTTTGACCAACAGTAAGAAGGACATTTATTGTTTATAATGACAGAAGTACTTTTCTACTAAGATAGAAAAATCTTATTTTAAGGTTTTGCCATCTAAAGGGTTCTAAAAGGATTGAACTCTTCCACATTTTGGGACATTTTAATGTGACAAACCAACACAAAGTGGTGGAAATGTGCCCCGTTGAGTCACCACTTTCCAGTCTGTAGGTTTGGGGTTTGTCTGAACCAGATTTGCAGCTTTGCACATCTAGAGAATTAAATATTTTCCCGTTCTTCTTTGCAGAACAGCTCAGGCTCAGTTGGATTGGTTGGAGGGCGTCTGTGAACAGAGATTTTCAGGTCTTGCCACAGATTCTGGGTCAGATTTAGGTCAGGGCTGGACTTTGACCCATGATTAGGCTTCGATCTGACCTGGTTCTTTGTAGCTCTGGTTCACCTCAGTCTCAAGTCTTTTGCAGCCTCTAACAGGTTTTCTTCCAGGATTCCCCTGAATTTAGCTCCATCCGTCTTCTCATCAGCTCTGATCCGCTGCCCTGTCCCTGCATGGCCACAGCATGATGCTGCCACCACCGTGTTTCACAGTGGAGGCGGTGTGTTCAGGGTGATGCGCAGTGTTGGTTTTCTGATGATGGGCTGCACAGAGCTGTTTTAAAGCTTCAGATATTGTTTTATTACCTAACCCTGCTTTAAACAACTTTATCCCAGTGTGCTCTGTAACAAAACGTCTGGATTTATTCTGAGATTAAATTACACACAGGTGGACTCTATTTACTAATTAGGTGTCTTCTGGAGGCAGCTGGTTGTTCTGGGTTTTAGTTAAGGTTAACGAAAACATGCCACACTTTTCAGAATTTTGTCTGTAAACAAATAAAAAAAAACACATTATTTTTCTTCCACTTCACAATCATTCGCTGCTTCAAATACTTTGAAGTTTTGTGACAAAATGTGGAAAGGTTCAGGGGGTGTGAATACTTTGTTGAGGCACTGTGGATGTATGGGTTATGTGCATAGATTTAAAAAACGCCATGAATTTTCCCTAGCAGCTTTGAAGTGTCAAACCTTTATGGGGATTTTTATGAAAAACCTTAGAAAGTCTGGGGTTTTTTTCATTCAAGACTCATAAACTCAAGACTATACTGTTTTATTTGGTAGAAGAGAGGGTGTGAAATGGCTCTTTTTGTAAGAAAAGTTGCAGCTCCCTGCAGCTAGCTCCTCATAGCTTGTCAATATGCAGTAAAAGAGGCATTCACGAATAGCACCAGCTTGTTTCTTAGCAGAAACATAATGCATGTATGAATAAAGTGCAGCAAGTCATAAAAAAAGAGTGAAAGATGCGATGGGCTTGACCCTGACGAATGACCGAGGTGATCCGGAGGTGATCCGGAGGTGGAGTGGCCCCTGCAGGGTGTGAAATGCAGGGTTAGACAAGCCGTGAGAGAGCAAACAAGTGTTGGGATTTGAACCCGTGAGAAAACAAGACACAGGAGCGAGGCAAACGCCAAAGGATGTCTGGATGAAAACCCTTGTTTGCGCTGTAGATTTGCAATTTGTCGCCAGCTGTATGTGCCATTAAGACTTATGGTTTGGTGGAGATAAAGTGATCTGAATACACGATGATTTATCTCTGAGGACTAAGTAACTTCTAATTTTTTTGCATAAACCCATGTTCTTGTTATAAAAGGGTTTTGCAGAGATGAATATTGGTATTCACATTCTGTGACTGACCAGTGTGATGAAGAGGTGTCTACGTTACTCCCCTGATATCTTCAGCTAGAATGTCACAGACCATATGGCCTTCTCTGACATGCAAGATGATATATATGTATATAATACTGTCGGGGAAGACTTCTGAAATATGCCTTTTACCCTCCTCTTCTTCAGTTTGACTGACTGCGAACAGGCGTGTAACGAGTCGGCTTCAGTTTGTTATGAAAGTAAAACCAATACTGGGAAGAAAGTGCAACCCTGATAGAGCTTTTTGTGGACGGCACGGTGAACTGCTCCCGATTTTTCAAACCTTTTGATGATATTATGAATTATTATTGATCAGCATGAGCTAAGAAACTACAGCACACCGCTCCATATATAGGAGTGCAGATTCAGTTTAAAGGCGCCCGTTATTTCAGTAAAAAATGTCACTTTAAGATTAGCTATCTGTTTTGAAAAAGTCATTTGTGATTTATTTATCTTACTAACTAGATTTGTAGGCCTTCTGGCACACAAACATGACATTACATGCCCTTTAACCTTTTGTATTTTAAATTTTATATAGATACTTTTACTCCAGTACAAATAATTTTAACCAGTGATAGCCTAAGATGGGTTTGGGACCCAACTGTGGTCAGAAATTACACTTAAAAATCATTGCTAATAGCGTATTTTTGTCATTAATCCATAATAATAGGACAGCCTTTGTTGCAGTTATTTTTGTTATTGTTGAATTGGTTCATTGAAGCACCTTTTGTACACTTTAAACAGTCCTGTTTGGGGCTGTAAGTCTCTGTCACTGGTATTTTATATTTATATTTGAGAACCGGGACTCTGAATCATTTGCTTGCTCCCTTAAACTCAAAATCAAAATAAAGTTTGTATTTACAAGAATAAGTTAAAATAGAGATGACATTTACAGAATCTTAGTGTTAAATACGCTGCTGTTGTTGATATTTTAGGGCATAGATGTGGAGAGACGGTGCAAAAACATTTCATCTACCTAAATGTGCAAGACAAGGCAGCAGCTTCAGGCAGACTTTGAATTGTGGGACGAAGCGTCTTTAAAAATGGACATTTGATTGCTTCAGCAGTGACACCTTGATGTAATGCAATCAGGAAATGTTCCCCGTATGCCGCCGAGAAACACATCTACATCAAGATGTGTATTTTAGGTTTGGCTCAGGGTCGAGAGCAGAGGGGCCCACAGCTCCCAGAACGGGAGTTTTGAAATGTTATGATGAGACGGGTGCCTGGAAGGGACCGCAGAGGGAGATGGAAAGCCAGGTGTGCTTTTGGACACTGTTGTTTTTTTTGGCGAAATAAAGAACGCCAGACTTCGGTAGTGGTATTTATTTCAGGGAAACTGAGAGGCAACGTCTGATGTGTGCTTTGGTAATTATGGCTTTTAATGAGTTAAACTGCAACAGTTGCATAAAAGATAGATTCAGAGCCCTAAGCGTCTCGTGGCAGGGCGGTTTCGGTGAAGTTTGGGGCGCAGAGGCAGGGGCTCGGTGTGTTCAGTGCACAGGAGTCAGCTCGGTAAGATAAGTTGGCATGCTGTCCTGTTTATCAAAGGGATGTGAGGCGCAGAGCGAGGACTCAACCAGGGAGGAATGAGCAGAGTCATCGGGCTTCTGAAACACGATGCTGCGTCTTGATTGCCTGCAGCAGCTGTGCAGCCACTGTATCCCTTCGAGCGTGCGTCTCTTTACAGGCGCAGAGATGCAGAATTTCATGCTCAACTGAGGTGGTTTGAGAAAAAAAAAACACAATCATGTCTGCAATCAGCAGCTTTTAATGTATTGTTTACTGAATAAACTTATCCTTACAGAGTCTGATTTGCTGATTTACCACATCAATATTTTTGTTTCTCTTAATGTTGCTCCTCTTATTCTGGGCTTCTATTTTTATAGCTCAACCTAACGTCGTCCCTGACTGCTTGGAGATCTCCTTGGTCTTTATTCTGTGTATTTAGCCCTGCCAGAAAGTTCTGCAGAATCTGGGGCAGATCCAGATGCAATCAGGCTGAGCACAGGTAGATTTACCTGAACTCATTATAACTGTGAACGTCGAGTCAGCATACACATTATTGTTTTCCTGTTTATCGTTTCTTCTGTAAACATTTCGACGTCGTTTCAGCTTTTGTTCTGCTTGTTTTACCTTTTACAAGTCATTCAGGACTCACTGTATTTTACCAAAATGGAAATCTTTCTTGTTTATTAGTAATTCAGGAAAGCTTGGACAGCAGGAAATCATAATTGAAGTCATCATTACATGTTTATAGTTTTATTACACAGTTTTATCTTTACTTCACATCACTGAATTAGATTGTTCTGAGCACGTTCACTACATAAAACCCCAATTATGTTTTTATTTTTGGGCTGTAATAAAAAACACCTAACTGGGTGAACCTTTTTGTTACATCAACCAGCTTTATTTCCTGTTTTTTGTATTTAATCTTTTCTCTCCTTTCTCCAGCTCCTTCTAGGGAAACCCCGGCGTGGTGGTCTCCCTTCGCGATGCAAAGATGGCGACCCTGCTCCCTTGCCCAGGCACCAACTTCTTCCGCCGCTTCACCCAGGAATCGCTGGTGGAAATCAAGAGGCTCGCAGAGGACAGGAAGAAAGCAGCAGAAGTAGAGGGCCATGTCGAGGAAGAACCGCTGGCCCCACATCCTGATCTGGAGGCTGGGAAGAACCTGCCCCTAATCTACGGAGACCCTCCTCCGGAGCTGCTCAACACGCCTCTGGAGGACCTGGACCCCTTCTACAAAGCACAGAAAGTCAGCCTGAGCTCATCACAATCAGATCACACATTTAAGAACGCCGTTCTTACACAATATGACATAAAACACGGCAGGACCTAACATACATTTCTGTTATTACGGCTGCATGCCTCATAAAAGGTATAAGGTTTCATTTGTGGTATGCATAAGCTGCAATGAAATTTTAGATTTATTTCAAGATGTCATCAACAAGCAGTCCCTCCAGGATTTTGCGGGCATTTTTTGTGATTGTTGCAGCTAAAATGCCTGATTTCGCGGGGCATTTTCCTAAAAGTTGCGATTTTTTTTTTTTTACTAAAATCAATAAACAACCATAACTTTTAATATATAAACCAAAAATACTTCCTAGTTTTGTAAAATAATTCCCAACAAACATTGACATTCTCAAAAGGTGCTTTATTTGAGAACTTTGATAGCTTCTAAACTGACATTCATGAGCATTTCTGGATCGTCCCTGGTCTGCAGCTCTCCTCACATGTTTTGCAGACACAAAGTGTTTGTCGATGCGTTTATGTTCCATGATTACACTGCAGGACGTGCAAAACAGCTGCAGCTGGGGAGGAAACTGGTTTGCTGAAATCTTTGTGGGCAAATGTGAAGCATTAGCGCACATTTTGGCTTCGGTCGCTGCTCCTGCACGCTCCCGGCATTCTGATGTTAACAGGAAGTGACGTCACGTGTCTTCTTCCTGAGTTATTTGGGGTTATTTTGTATTCCACGCTACACAAACCCACAAAGAAGACACTAGACTGCAGAAACGGTGGCAAATAACTTTAGAAACAATAAATATTGGGTTAAAGTTGCGGTGTTTTGGGCAAAGTTGCAAAAAGTTACGATTTCGTGGGGTTTGCTTGATTTTGCGTTAATAGTTGCGATCGCAACATCGCGAAATCCTGGAGGGTCTGAACAAAGATTTATTGAGATATTGTCTTGAAACATTAAAGGGATAGTTCAGATCTTTTGAAGTGGGGCTCTGTGGAAAGCTTGTGAACACATATTATCTTACCTGTCTGCTTGAAACCCTTTCCACTTCAAAGGAGCGGAACTGTCGCTTTAAGTTCTCTGAACGATTCTGTTTGCTTTTTCAGACATTCGTCGTGATCAGCAAAGGAAACACGATCTTCAGGTTCAACGCCGACCCGGCTTGTTACATTCTGAGCCCATTTAGCGTGGTCCGGAGAGGAGCCATCAAAATTCTCATACATTCATATCCTTTCAGCTGCGCTTTGATTTTAACTTATCTTTACGTGGATTTGCCTTCGATAAAAGCAGCAGAGAGCCGGATCAGTTCCAACAGTTCACGCTCGTTTCCTTAATCCAGATTCAAGTTATTTAGCATGTTCATCATGATCACAATTTTATCAAATTGTGTTTTCATGACGATGAGTAACCCACCAGCATGGAGTAAAACAGTCGAGTGAGTAGACTGGATTTTTCCCTCACTGTATTTTAATTATTCCGGAGTTGCTCCTGTTTCTAACTCGTCTTTTACAGGTACGTTTTCACTGGTATTTACACCTTTGAGGCAACAGTCAAAGTGTTGTCGAGAGGCTTCTGTGTTGGTTCTTTTACATTCCTTCGAGATCCATGGAACTGGCTGGATTTCATGGTGATCAGCATGGCGTAAGTGTCTGAGAATATTTTCATTTAGAATAATGTAGCTGGATCTGTAGAAGGAGTCAGAGGAGGTGTTTAACTTGTATTAAAAGACAATATTGTGCAGATTTTTGTAACTTTCTACTTTGGTTTCTTCTTCTCACATTGTAAGAATACACCGGACCATAATTACATATTATTTTAAGTCAAATTGGACATCTGATTTTTATTATTTTTTAATATTTTTCCACAGTTACGTCACTGAGTTTGTCGATCTTGGCAACGTGTCGGCCCTCAGGACATTTCGAGTACTTCGAGCCCTAAAAACAATTACTGTGATCCCTGGTAGGCTTTCTGTTTCCTCACATTTACTGTCTGCCTTTGTGTGAGCTTTTGTTTGTCCTTCTGTTAGCAAAATATCTCACGAACCATTGAACGGATTGTAATGAAACTTTCAGGAAGTGATTGTTGATTCTACAGCTTCAGCTTATTTACTTTTGAGGTGGCCGCCGCAAATAATCAGCCTTATCAAACAGAAAAATGTCTAAAACTCGGTCAGCTGTGCAGATATTGAGCTAAAATTTGGTGTTGTAGTAGCTGAGACTCATCCCCAACACATACTCTGAGCTTTAACAGATTGCGTGAGCAAGCTGACAGATGATGTCTTTGTTCAAGAAATGGAAGTTTCATTTTAGTTTGGCTTTACTTATAAGATGCAGTACTACATATGACTGTGTTTGTTGCCATTGCACTTCTGAAATCAACATATCGACAACTAGAAGCACTCAGAGAGCTCAAACCTCCAACAAGACCACAACGGGATTAAAAAACAGTACGATCCGGAAAATAATCTGAATCAGAACCAGAATTTAATCTGTTGTTTTTTTTGTTTCAACCCCAACATTTCCTGAACATTTCATCCGGATCTGTTCTTTAGTTTCTACCTGATCAGACAAACAAACCAACGGATACAACCGGAAACTAAAGGCTCACACGTAGAAGCAGAGACGAGTTTTTAACAAAGGGGTTACCTGTGACCTTTAACCTTTGACCCCGTGAACCTTGAAATCAACAGTGATCACCCCTGACCAGGCGTCCAGCTGTGCAGTTTGACATTCCTGCATTACATTGTTGCAGAGTTAAAGCACCGGTTCAGCTGTGATGTTGACCTTTGACCCTGGAACCTTGAAATCAATCGCGATCGCTCCTGACCTAAGGTGTCCAACTGCACAGTTTAATTTACCTCCGTTACATGGTTCCACAGTTAGAGCACAAGATCATCTGTGACCTTGACCTTTGACGTCATCACCTTGAAATCAACAGTGATCACCCCTGATCCATGAGGTGTCCAGCTGTGGAGTTTAACATTCCTGTTTTACAGCGGCAGAGTTAGACCACGGGCAGATCTGACCTATGACCCGATCACCACCAACGTTTAGTTGCTCCTTGTACCATGTCATGTTTGACATTTCCTGGAAATGTCATAAAAATCTGTTTCATCTGTTTCTGATTGATCTTGGAGACAGACGGACCGTTAACCGTCAGTGACGCCCTGACTTGTGTTTCCTCAGGCCTGAAGACGATCGTGGGTGCTTTGATCCAGTCCGTGAAGAAAATGAGCGATGTCATGGTCCTGACGGTCTTCGCCCTCGCCGTTTTTGCCCTCGTTGGTCTTCAGCTCTTCATGGGGAACCTGCGTCAGAAATGTGTGCGATGGCCCATTCAGAGCGAACTCTTCGATGCCACGTCAAACGACACGCTGAACTTCAACACCACCTTGGGTGTCAATGAGACAATGTATTCCAACAGTACCTTCAGTTTTATTGAATATATTGAAAACTCGGGTACGTTTCTCATTTATTTCATTTTTTTATGGCAATACTTTTCCATTATGGAGTTGGTTTCATTTCCTTTTCTTTGATTCTAGAAAATCACTATTTTTTGGAGGGCAGCCATGATGCTCTAGTTTGTGGCAACAGCTCTGATGCTGGGTATGTAATATATATGGAAGATATCTCAGTTATGTCTTTAAGATGATTTGCTTTCGTAAATGATGCAAATCAAACAATCTGAGATGAGAAAAGGCATTGATAGCAGTTCTCTAATGTTTCTTCTGTGTTGGTAGAAAGTGCCCAGAAGGATATACGTGCATGAAGGCAGGGTTGAACCCTAACTTTGGTTACACCAGCTTCGACTCCTTTGGCTGGTCCTTTCTTGCCCTCTTCAGACTCATGACGCAGGACTTCTGGGAGAACCTTTTCCAACTGGTTGGCACTTTTTGTTTTATTCGTAGCCACTTCATCCAGCCTGATTAGTTCTAGTAGTTACATTTACAGGGAAAATTTGTCCTAAGTTCTTGTAGCTTCTTTTTTGCTCCTAACCCAGATCTTACGAGCGGCCGGTAGGACATACATGCTCTTCTTCGTGGTGGTTATCTTTCTGGGCTCCTTCTACCTCATCAACCTCATCCTGGCTGTGGTGGCCATGGCTTACGACGAGCAGAATCAAGCAACTCAACGGGAGGCCATCGAAAAAGAGGAAGAGTTCCAGCGTATGTTAGAACAACTCAAAAATCAAGAGCAGGTAACGATTACAAGTCATCCAGAGGAGAAACGATCTGGTTTATTGGATCATTAGCTTGTAGCCTAAAACAACAGCCTGATGATCAATGGGTACTCCATCTGATTTTAGAAAACAAAGATCAGTTAAATCAAACCAGAATCATAAGGAGTGGGAGGGAAAATAAAACTATACAGCTGCAACTGCTTATAATGTCCTTAAAAACAATCTTTCAAGAAAGTGTAACAGATCAGCTAGGTGAAAGCATTTTCGATGCGCATTGAGGCCATTCAGACTTGTATTTAACGCAGTCTGAATGTAATCGCATCACCCAAGATGGACGTTAGAGCCAGGTGTGAACAAGATCTAAGGCATCCATCCATCCATCCATTTTGTTTAACACGCTCGATCCTGTGCAGGATCATGGGAGGCTGATGCTTATTTCCATTAACCGAGAGGTGAGGTACATCCTGGACAGGTCGCCCATCCATCACAGGGCTACATAGAGACAAACAGTCCTTCATGCACACACTCAAACATGCAGACATTTTAGAATCATCAAACAATCTAACATGGAAGGTTAGGTTAGGTACTCCGTGCAGAAAGATTGCAGCAGAGTTTTGCGTCATGCAGCTCGTCTCTAAGGCAGATTTTTGTAATCATATAATCTCAACATAACCTACTGTCATATGACAGCTCACAGCATGCTAATTGCTTTGTTTTAGTATTGAAATCACAACCGCTTTTTGTCGTTAGAAATAAACTGAAAATTGTACATTTTACCAAACAGGCTCAGGTTCATGGAAGTCGAGCGACTCTGACCAGTAAAAAGTCACTCAGTCAGCACACAGCGTCTGAAAAGTCAGATTATGAGAATAATCCCAAACACGACGAGGCTATAAAGGACTGTAATGGGAGAATTATTCCCCAGCTGATGATCAGAGCGCCCACCGTGGACGAGGTTAGTTGGTCACTCTTACACACAGTGCTGCCTCTTTTATCTATTATATTGTTTCATTCGTACCTATTCAAAGAATTTCTAATCATGTTCTGTAGTCTGCTGTAGATTACGAGCTGAGAAAGAAGTCACTGGACTCGTTGCACAGCACGCTTCATCTAGACGAACCGGGCCTGAAACAGAGATCTGGAAGTGCTACAACTGTCCTTACTGTAGCCGCTATGGAAGGTACAGCACTTTAACTTTGCCACAAACTGCTCATGATCCCGACATGAGGGATATATTTTCAAGCATCGATTGAAGTTAGTAATACACCAACAAAAGTCTGTTTCAGGGAACTACTCAATAATAACACAATACCAGTGCCGAGCTTTATTGTCATTGTATGCTACAATGATTGACTGAAATGTTTTAGCTTTTAGTTAGCCTTTTGGTGCTTTTAGTTGGTCTTTTGGTGCTTCCAGTTGGTATTTTGGTGCTTTTAGTTGGTCTTTTGGTGCTTTTAGTTAGTCTTTTGGTGCCTTCAGTTAGTCTTTTGGTGCTTTTAGTTGGTCTTTTGGTGCTTTTAGTTAGTCTTTTGGTGCCTTCAGTTAGTCTTTTGGTGCTTTTAGTTGGTCTTTTGGTGCTTTCAGTTAGCCTTTTGGTGCCTTTAGTTGGTCTTTTGGTGCTTTTAGTTAGTCTTTTGGTGCCTTCAGTTAGTCTTTTGGTGCTTTTAGTTAGTCTTTTGGTGCTTTTAGTTGGTCTTTTGGTGCTTTTAGTTAGTCTTTTGGCGCTTTCAGTTAGCCTTTTGGTGCCTTTAGTTGGCATTTTGGTGCTTTTAGTTGGCATTTTGGCACTTTTAGTTAGTCTTTTGGTGCTTTTAGCTATTCTTTTGGTGCTTTCAGTTAGTGTTTTGGTGCTTTTAGTTGGCATTTTGGTGCTTTTAGATGGCCCTTTTTTCTTTTTGTCTTTTTATGATGTAAAGACTTTGAACAGCCTGGTTGCTGAAAAGTGCTATACAAATAAATTTAGCTTTTTGACCTGACAGTGAAACTTTGTTTGCATTTTCCTGTGGATGCAGCGGGACTGATTCGTTGTTGCTCCAACAGACTCTTCACAGCTTCGGGGAAGAAACTGTGTTGGAGTCTGTTGGTGCAGAAATGCTTGTGAATGGAGTTGCAGCAATCCTCTTTGGTCTTCACTTCTCTGTGACCAACTGTTTGCTTGTCAATCTTCTCAGAATTACTCGACACAGATGGTGTTGTTCATAACCTCTCCACAGAGCCCCACTTCAAATGGTCTGGACTAACCCTTTACTGTGTAATAGCTGTGATTATCAAGCAGTTGGCAGGTGATTTTTATTGTTTTGTGCTTGTCACAGTGAGGCTTATCATTCTGTGCGCAGCTGAGATCCCTGTCAGCATTTAGCGTCGAGCCCTCACGGCGTTTAGCTCTGTGGCTATTTTCATCCAAGTACCCCAAATGGAGCAGCAATGGCATGAGTAAATACCACTCATTCATGAGCTGCTGAATCAAATACGTAAAGATAACCTTTGCAGTCATGGCAGCAATAGTTAGAATGTGTTAAATGTTTCCCATTTCCCACCTCTGCTTTTCTTGTTGGTCTAGAGTTGGAGGAGGCTCAGAGGCCGTGCCCGCCATGCTGGTACAAATTTGCAGACACGTTCTTGAAGTGGGACTGCTGTGTGTCCTGGATTGTCTTTAAGAAGTGGGTACACTTTGTGGTCATGGACCCCTTCGTTGACCTGGCAATTACCATCTGCATCGTGCTCAACACCCTTTTCATGGCCATGGAGCACTATCCCATGACCCCGGAGTTTGACAGCATGCTCTCCGTGGGAAACCTGGTCAGTATCTAATTTTACACTAAAGTAAATGAAAATTTCCAACACTTCAGACAAACTTTTAGGCGCTTTGCTTTTCAGGTTTTCACCGGGATCTTCACAGCTGAGATGGTTTTCAAGCTTATCGCCATGGATCCTTATTACTACTTTCAAGTTGGCTGGAACATTTTCGACAGCATCATTGTCACCCTCAGCCTGGTGGAGCTGGGGCTGGCGAACGTCCAGGGTCTGTCAGTCCTTAGGTCCTTCCGTTTGGTAAGATATAATAATGATTGTGTTTATCTGCATGCATTGGGGTAGCATAGACCCACTATGAGTAGTCAGTATCTTACCTGCAGCAGACGGCAATCAGAGTGAGCTCAGTTTGGTGAATCAGGGAGGAACTCTCACATTAGAATCAAGCTCAAAACAGGACCTATTCAGGAGTGGCTTTTTGATCTAAAACAACTCAAATTCAAGCTTGAACAAATGCTAATTTAGGCCCTTTTATACCTTCTCACTTATGCGTGAGACAAATATTTACTTTGCGGTTTGTTTGTTTTTTACCCAAGCTAACAGCATGCACAGAAACTGCTAATTTTATCCAGCCACAGATTAGCAATGACTCACAATTCTAGTTTCCAAACAAAAAATATATTTAAAACTCAAAAGCAATCATTTCAAGCAGACAGAGAGCTGTTTGTTGGAGAGATGGAACAACACCTGGCAGATTCACCTGATCAACAACAGCACATTTTTAGCTACCTTCACCCCCGACTGGCTGGCTGCAGTAGTTTTTAGGTCCCGCCCCTACAGGTACACAAATGGGACATTTTTCTGACTGTTGATTAGTTCTTACTTTGCAGCTTTATCTTTAAATATGCATTTTTAATATTTTTGGTTTCACCTTAAATAAAAGTGTCCCGTTACACCCTGATTGACAATCTGACACCCAGTTAGAGAGTTGGGAGGGTGTGTAGGCGGGACTTTCGTATCAAGGGTCTGATGTTCCTCGTGTGGAGCACCCGAAAAACAAACATTTTAGCTTCGGTTTAGGAAAATGGAAGTTAACAGAGTTACTTTGTCCATCTTTATTTATGTCGATGACGTTCCCGTGAAAATTTCTCACTGATTCTCCAAACTGAGATCACTTTGACTACTCTCTAACACAGGTAAGATACTGACTACTCATATATACTTCACAAAACCCCATTTAAAAGCAAACAAGCCTTCCCTTTTAAGAGTAGAATCAATTGCTGTGTTTTATTTTCTGCTTTTCCTGTTTCTGATGGAATTAGCTTCGCGTCTTCAAGCTGGCGAAGTCTTGGCCCACGCTGAACATGCTGATCAAGATCATCGGTAACTCAGTGGGAGCTTTAGGAAACCTGACTCTGGTGCTGGCCATCATCGTCTTCATTTTTGCCGTCGTGGGCATGCAGCTCTTCGGAAAGAGCTACAAGGACTGCGTGTGCAAGATCTCGGAAGACTGCGAGCTGCCGCGCTGGCACATGAACGACTTCTTCCACTCGTTCCTCATCGTGTTCCGCATCCTGTGCGGCGAGTGGATCGAGACCATGTGGGACTGCATGGAGGTGGCGGGTCCTGCCATGTGTTTAATCGTCTTCATGATGGTCATGGTCATCGGAAACCTAGTGGTGAGTCCAGCTGTTAGCACTTCCATCGCTGGTGCCTCTTTTAAATCTGAAACATGCAGATATTTCAAAGCAAAAACTCAGAACGGGACAAAGGATGAGTGGATACATTAGAAGCAGGGCCGGTATGAGAAGCAGATCAACTCAAGTGCACATCCAAAATCTAAAACCTGAACAACTGCCTCTGCTGTGAAGCTGTTAAGCTGACAAAGTGTTTTGTTAAATCTAATAAGAGAAGGTTTGTAGACACCATGCCTGTTGTTAACCTTTCAGCTCAGGTCTGCCAAAGACAGACAGATGCAGCTCCATTCGTTATGACATTATAGCAATATGTTATATGCTAATTTAAACACAATATAAAGTAATCCAGAGCATATTTGGAACATTTTGAAAGTATGAGATAATCGGTAACACAGATTTGGGTGAATCTGTGCAAAAAGCACATTTTGTGATGTTTTGAGGGGAAATCTGGAGCTTGAAAATATTGTCTGCGACCTTTTATTCTTGGCCTCGCAAAAAAAAAAACAAAAAAAAAAAACAAGGCCTCGCAGGTTATCAGTCGCAGACATCATTTCAGTATCATATTTAATTACTAGAGCCAAAACAATTTCCTCTCAGGTTATTCATAGAAATAAAAAGGAAATGGCTCGTCGTCAAGCATTGACTGACCTATTCCGTCAGCCACACAGTGCCAAAATCTCTGTTTTTTTTTTTGTATTCTACAGTCTCAACTCTTATTTCCCCGTGTGATTGCCTCACTTAAAAGCAAATATTATATTTAAAGGCATCAGAGGAGGGAGGGGTTCAGATCAAATGACTCGAGCATTAAACAGTGGTTTTGACCTTGACTACGTGCTAAGATCTCACTGAAGTCGGCATGCTACCGCTGAGGGAACAAACACAGACAGCTGAGCGAGCAGGTGGCAAAGGGTCCACGCTGGGTGTAAAGTCATCTGATAGCAGGTTGAATGGACGTGATCATTTTGCCTATCAGCACTGCAGCACTGGGAGCAAAGTGCGTGCATGAAAGGGATAAGATGGTGAGCTGTGCAACATTTTGGGAAAGACTTTTCTATTTGCTGCTTTTATTTTTGCTGGAAGGGTAAAATGATTTTGTTGGTGTTTCCTTTTTAAATGTCTCCCCCCAAAAAAACAAACAAACAAAAAAAACTTTACACATCATCAGATCAATAGAACTAATCTTAAAACAACTGAGAAATCTGAGTGATTCATTTGAAGAAACTAGAAGGATTGTTTTGTACTCCACTAACTCTATAACCACTGAAATAGAAACACACTGGAGTGGCCAGCTATGCTAATGAGGAGAGAATTTGTGCCGCCATCTTGGTAGGTGCTACGTGGCGACTTTAGTTACTGCAGCATGGCAGCAAACCATGAATTTATGAGAAAAAAACAGAACTCAGCCAAGAAAATGTTTCTATTAATTGTTATAATTATCAGAAAAAATTACCTTTATCTATTTTATTTTGAAAAACTAGTCTAATACACTGTATTATTATACCTGAGGGTCGTAGTTCTCTCCAGATTAATCTGCTGTAATTAATGTAAAGCAGAATAATGATGTTAGCATATATCAGCTAACTGAAAATATATTAATATTAGTGACATATTTTCTTAAATACAAACATGTTTTACCTAATTTATAGGTTAAATCTATATCTAAATAGTGAATGAGCATATAGGTTACACCTTGTCTAAAAACTGAAGTTTACCTTATAAAAGGCCTAAATATTTTACGAATTATGAGGGAAAAAGTCCATGTTACATCCTGTAAGTCTGAGGTTTGAGTCTAACTGCAATTAACTACACACCCTGGTAGCAAAGCTGTGTTTACACTGAGTAGATATATAAAGCACTTAGTTAATTAAAGTGCAGTTATGGACTGGTCTGACTGGAATGATTACAGCACTTGGTAATTTTATAATGGTAGCCTTCCAGGTTGGTGATTTGTTGCCACTGAAGCTTGGCTGGGCCTGGTGGGAGGCTCATTACAGCATAATCCTGTCCTCTGGTTTTACAATATGCATGACACATGTTTACCTAAGTAAAATAAAGAAGCTACTTTTATGTGTTGATAGATGGACGACACAACAGCAGACCCTAACAGTGACAGCTGTGAATGTTGCCTTGCATTGTCAGTGGCCCCTTCAGTGTTTTTCTATTTCTGTTTGTTGAGTTTGTTTTTGTCCATCTTTACTGATTCACAGCTTGTGCACAGGAACTAGCGAGACCAGTCAGTTTGTGTAACTATGATAAATTGTTAAACCCGAGTGCTTGAATCTAAAGATGATAATGTGTGTGTTTGAGTTGGACCAAAAGTCCAATAGTTCTTTTATACACGTGAAACGTCAGATTTAAGGCATTACCTTCATCACTGTTCCAACTCAGGTGTTGAACCTCTTCCTGGCCTTGCTGCTCAGCTCTTTCAGTGGAGACAACCTCTCAGGAGGGGACGAGGATGGAGAGATGAACAATCTCCAGATTGCCATTGGCAGAATCACACGGGGCATCAACTGGCTTAAAGCGTTTATCATTCGAAGAGTCCAGCAGGTCCTCGGCAGGAAGCCCAAAGAGCCCGATGAGGGTTCGGTGGATGTCGACTCGAAAGCAGAAGCAATCGAGATGAACCACCTGGACACCTGTCCGACTTTTAAAGTGGCAGACGGGATGTTTGACTGTCCAGTTGAAGGCCGGCCCTCTGGATTCATTGTGGATGGAGAAGACTGTCTGAATGTGCCGATCGCTGAGGGAGAATCCGATTTTGAAAATCTGAGTGAGGACGACGAGGATGATGAAGAGGATGGAGACAACTCAGAAATGGCATACGAGACAGATACTCAACAAAATACAGTAAATAAAACACTATCTGTCTGTCTGTCTGTCAGTGGTGTCCAACCCTGGTCCTGGAGGGCCACTATCCTGCATGTTTTAGGTGTTTCTCCGCTTTGAAACACCTGATTTGAATGACTGAGTGATTAACAGGCTTCTGGAGAACTTAAAGACCTGCTGAAGAGCAGCGAAACAACTAAAACCTGCAGGACAGTGGCCCTCCAGGACCAGGATTGGACCCACTGGTCTATATAGCTACCTACCTAGTTATCTGTCTCTCTGTCTGTCTGTATAACTTGATATCTGTCAATCTAATAATCTGTCTGTTAATCCAGCTTTCTAGACGAGGAGGAAACGTCACTTAAGTAGTTATTGTTTATACTGACCTACATCTTAGAAGAGGTCTTAGTATTTTTTTTTTAGAAACTCTTGTTTTTTTCTGCCACCTTCCTTCAAATCAAGCATTTTGTTGACACCGGGGTGAAAAAGGCTCCCTTTAAAAGTCAGCTGGTCTTTTTAAAACTGGAAACAAATAACTGGGAATTTATTCCCCGCTCAAATATTACTTAAAAACAAACCATATGCTAAAATGCCTTTTTGGAAGAAGAATCTTGTTTACATCTATCCTTTCTCTAATTTTCTATTTATTTCAGAAACCCTTTGAAGATGAAACTTGTAACCCAGGACACGTCAAAGTGAGTATGAGCAAAAACCTTCTATGTTCAGTTATTTAATCTTGATTACTTGAGGAGTTCTGTTCGGGACAAATAATTGTCTGACCAAGGTTTTGTTTTGATTCTTGAGTAGCTGATGGGCGCTTTGGAGGATGACGATTCTTCGGTGTGTAGTACGGTAGTCCACCAATCTCCAGAGCCTGAACCTGAAGAAGTAGAAGAAGAAGAACCAGAGCCCGAGGAGCCAGAATCCTGCTTCACTGACAGTATGAACACTGCAAAACAAACAAAACATCGTCTTATTTATTATTTTAAAGGTGTCTCATTAGGTAAATTTTCTTTTCTTCTTTGCTCAGACTGCGTGATGAAATGGCCGTGTCTGACTGTGGACATTTCTAGCGGCAAAGGGAAGCTTTGGTGGAATCTTCGTAAGACTTGCTTCACTGTCGTGGAGCACGACTATTTTGAAACCTTCATAATCTTCATGATCCTCCTCAGCAGCGGAGCTCTGGTGAGGACAAATTTAAAACCATTTTGCCATGAGAGCAAATGCCCTGGTATGGTTTGGACATTTCCACTTTGAATGTCCCCCCCTCCACAGGCTTTTGAAGACATACACATTGAAAGACGCCGGACCATCAAAATTATTCTGGAGTACGCTGACAAGGTTTTCACCTACATCTTTGTCATTGAGATGCTCCTTAAATGGGTCGCGTACGGCTTCAAGACATATTTCACCAACGCTTGGTGCTGGTTAGACTTTTTCATTGTGGATGTAAGTTTCAACCGTGACGTTTCAGAGCTGGTCTGTACACTTTGTAACGAACATTGCTCATACGCCAGGCAAAGTCTGTGCTAACGCTTAAATAGGAATTGTTTTGGTTCTGCCACAGGTTTCCCTGATTAGTTTAGTTGCCAACTGGCTGGGATACTCGGACCTTGGACCGATCAAATCCCTCAGAACCCTCAGAGCACTAAGGCCTCTTCGAGCACTGTCAAGATTCGAAGGCATGAGAGTATGTACATTTTATTTGGAAATTAGCACCACAGAGTAACATTTTAGTACTTTGCATGGCTTAGAATGATTTAGAAGAAGCAAACATGTGAAGTTAAATGAAATATTGTGTTAATTTGATTGACTTGTGTTTGTTAAATGCATGCTTTCACCATGGCTGCCTGCTGTAATAGAGCTGACTGAGGTAAGCGTTCTGACGTCCATTTGTGATGACGTTATTAGCATTTATTAGCACAATGTTTGTTGCGCAGTCTTGCTGAGAACCCCCCTCCCTCTTCACACTGGATGACAACCCTGCTATGGTGTCAAATATTAGCCAGAACATGAAGGGTCTTGGTGACACGATAAGTTGTAGCTAGGCTTCGAGCATGCACAAAACTTTTATAGAAATGTTGTGGTGGTTTACTGTTATGAAGGAAATGTAATGAGGTCCAAGGTGGCTCATGGGGGTCGTGTATCTGTCATGTGTGGCCCTCATGAACCAACATGTCCAAGCACTCCAAAGGGTTAGCGTTTGCTCTCCTGACGCAGCTGCAGTGACCAATCCAAGCTCTTTATGTGCCGATAAATGATGCACCATGGTCAGCCATCTTTCATGATGGCCTTCACACTGAAGGTCTTGTAGGTCATGGAGAGGGTAGCAGAGTCATCAAGCAGTGTGAAGGGGGTTTTGACTCCAAATGTTTCAATAAAAGTCAATAAAAGTCTTTTACTCCGGGCAGGTTGTGGTGAACGCGCTCGTTGGAGCGATTCCCTCCATCTTCAACGTGCTGCTGGTGTGTTTGATTTTCTGGCTCATCTTCAGCATCATGGGCGTTAACCTGTTTGCTGGGAAGTTTTATCGTTGCATCAACACCACCACGGGGGAGCTTTTCCCCATGTCGGAGGTCAACAATCACAGCGAATGCATGGCCCTCAAGGAAGCCACGCAGGAGGCTCGCTGGATTAACGTCAAAGTCAACTATGACAATGTTGGACAGGGCTACCTGTCTCTGCTTCAAGTGGTAAGGAGTGTTTTCTCAGAACTTATTTGCTTTTTAAATAAATATTTGTATTTTAAACTCTATTTCATGAAAATAGGAAATAATCTCTACATTTACAGGCAACTTTTAAAGGTTGGATGGACATTATGTACGCTGCTGTGGACTCAAGAGAGGTAATTATGGTTTAGGCAGTTATACGTCAAATACAAGAGCCTATTTAAGGGATTCTGGACTCAAATCATTAACTTTGTGCAAAAACAAATTAAAAAAAGCAAAACCAGTTCCCTTAACTTTATTTCTTTGACATTAAAAACCAAAGATATTTCATGTTTTATTGAAATTTTGTCACTGTGTATCTTTTCCTGGATTTATGGAATGATTTTTACTCATTTGCAGGTAATTAAATACAAATTATGTCCAAGGAGATGAAGTGAATTAACGCTATGATATAATTTATGGCAAATATGACCAATAATATTATAATTTAGTGTTGGTTCCTTTCACAGTTAGGCTGCTATTTCTTTAAAAAATAAAATAAAATTGAAAGTACTGTAATAAATGTTTTTTTTTCCATTTAGGTTGGGGAACAACCCTCCTATGAGATCAACCTTTACATGTATCTATATTTTGTCATCTTCATCATCTTTGGTGCTTTCTTCACCCTAAACCTCTTCATCGGCGTCATTATTGACAACTTCAACCAACAAAAGAAAAAGATAAGCATAACTTTGAAAAACAAAAATCACTTGAAACCATTTTAAAAATGAATAATTGTTTTGTTTTCTATCTGCACTTTGGAGACAAGGATATTTTTATGACTGAAGAGCAGAAAAAGTACTACGAGGCCATGAAGAAACTTGGCTCGAAGAAGCCGCAGAAGCCGATTCCACGGCCAACAGTGAGTCAGACATAATAATTTATGTCTTGGCCTTTGTATAAAACAATGAGGTAAAATCGTGATCAGTGTCACACTGAGATATCAGCTTCAGGAGACGCTGGACTGTACGATTCTGTCGCAGCAGAATCCCACACACATCGCTGATTTGCCACCAAGGGATCAGTCAACAATGAATGCACAACAAGTGCCGGCGTTACGCTCTTCCTGTCAGATTCAGACTCTAAATAAAGGGCAGGAGGAAACAGAGAAAGCTGTGGATGTGGAGCTGAGGAACCCTGTTTCAGTTGGGCTTCTGTGTGAATTTGTATGACTGTAAACATCCACACGAAGAATATTATAATACCAAATAAATGTGCTTTGTCTTATCTAAATATGGACATAAAAAAATATGCTGAATCTATATAAAATCTATATAAAACTGCCCACTTTTCCAACAAAATTGGAATTAAAACATATGCAGCACTAATGAATCAATTCTTTAATTCTGTATTTGGAAAGCTTTTACTCTGGCATCCATGGGGGGGTGGGGGGGGGGGTTGCAGCACCCTCCAAACCCTTGCTTCCCACAGTCTTGTGTGTATGCGCTCACAGCAGCAGCACACTGAACTGTCGCAGACTTTTTTTTACAATTCTTTCACAGCGTTGGCTGAAAACTGAGCAGTTTAAACTTGGCTTCGAGGTCTGAGACATTAAGAACGAGCATTTTTTTTTATGGTTTTGCGTTTTCAGTGGTCAGCTGGAAGTCTGACTGCAAAGATGTAATAATTCGTCGTGCACCATCCAAATATGAATAAGCTCTGCTGACCTTGACATGTTTGGCCCGCTGCCTCCTTCACTGACCGGGTCTTTATCATCACGGTCCATTTGACTCTCCTCTGTTTCTCTGTGACCGAACAGAACCCGATCCAGGGCATGGTGTTTGACTTCATCAGCCAGCAGTTCTTCGACATCTTCATTATGGTTCTCATCTGCCTCAATATGGTGACCATGATGGTGGAAACGGATAACCAAAGCCCAGAGAAGGAGGATTTCCTTTTTAAACTGAACGTGGCTTTCATCGTCGTCTTCACCGGAGAGTGTGTGTTGAAGCTCTTTGCTCTGCGACAGTACTTCTTCACCAACGGCTGGAACATCTTTGATTTCATTGTGGTCATCCTGTCGATAGCTGGTGGGTACGAAATATTGCAGTCACGACTGTTAAACCGCTTTAGAAGAAGTGGAATATTAATACTGTTATTTCTGTTTGGGTTTCAGGTACAATGCTCTCAGATTTAATCGAGAAGTACTTCGTGTCACCGACTCTCTTCCGGGTGATCAGGCTGGCCAGGATTGGCAGGATTCTGCGTATTATCAAAGGAGCTAAGGGTATTCGGACGCTTCTCTTTGCTCTGATGATGTCCCTTCCTGCCCTCTTCAACATTGGTCTCTTGCTCTTCCTTCTCATGTTCATCTTCGCCATCTTTGCCATGTCGAATTTCGCCTACGTCAAAAAGGAGGCAGGACTCGATGACATTTTTAACTTTGAGACGTTTGGCGGCAGCATTATCTGCCTGTTCCAGATCACAACATCGGCAGGCTGGGACGGGCTTTTACTTCCGATGCTGAACAGGGAGGCTCCGGACTGCGATCCGGAATGCGAAAACCCAGGCACGGCCGTGAGAGGTAACTGCGGCAGCCCGATGATGGGCATGGTGTTCTTCTGCAGCTACATCATCATCTCCTTCCTGGTCGTGGTCAACATGTACATCGCCATCATCTTAGAGAACTTCAATGTCGCCCAGGAGGAGAGCGGCGACGCCCTCTGTGAGCAAGACTTTGAGATGTTTAATGAGACGTGGGAGAAGTTCGATCTGAACGGAACGATGTTCATCGAGTACATCCACCTCTCAGATTTCTGCGATGCCTTGCAGGAACCACTGAAGGTTCCCAAGCCGAATATGCTCCACCTGATCAAGATGGATCTGCCCCTGGTGATTGGGGACAGGATCCACTACCTGGATGTTCTGCTGGCCGTCACGCAGATGGTCCTGGGAGACACGGTGGAGATGGCGGCCATGGCGAAGAGCGTCGAGACTAAGTTCACTCTGAGCAACCCCACGAAAGACTCCTTTGCACCAATAACCACAACCGTACGCCACAAAGAAGAGCAGAGGGCTGCCGTTGTCATCCAGAGGGCTTACCGCAACCATCTTCTGAAGCGTTGCATACGCCACGCTGCTTTCATGCACCGATTGAAGAGGATGGGTAGAAAGGACGAAGGTGACAGTCCTGAAAAGGAGGGGTTGCTTGCTCGAAGGATGGGGGTGCTCTACGGGAGTAATACAGACCTCGCTGAGGAAATGGAGCGAAATTATTTACAATTTCTAAACACAGAGACAACGTCACGCTGTAAAGGGTCCCAATGTGACGAAGAGCCCCCTGAGCCAAATGTTATTGTTGTCCCTGTTGAAATCACAAACGAGGTGTTGTTACATGCTGCCCCCAATCGACAGGAAAGCCTGAAAGAGTCAGTTGTATGACGAAGATAAAGATGTCTTACTTTATTTTATAAGTAAATAAATCAGTGCTAGTCAATGCAGAGCTTCTGACGTTAACTTTCTTTTTAAAGAACGGTTCAGATCTTGTTAATGCTATGCTATAAGCGCTTTAAAATAACCTCCCTCCTCCATTTTTGTTTTTACTTTTACACAAAAAAAATCACTAATTTATCTCTTCTCGGATGAAAAAAGCACTGCGGACCACAGTCAACTTACTAAATTTTCGATTTTAGTAAGTAATCCTAAAGTTTTAAGATAAACGAACTAAACAGCAGTGCATTTTAGGGGTTAATAAATTAACAATTACTTGGTTGGTGTATTTGAAGCTGTCGATGTCACCCGCAGCCTGGAAAGGAAACAAACCAAAAGTTTCTGCAAAGATTAATAATTATAACCTGAACTATGAGCAGATACTCGGTTTCATCACATCTCTTCAGACTTTAAAACGGTTCCTAATCTGATTCATGTTCTCGCCCTCCTTACTGTAAAGATTACGGCTGTTTCTTGTAATTAAGTGCAGAATTTTCTTTGAGGAGTTTGATTTGTACATATGTAAATCCGTAAAAAAAGTAATCAACATTTGTCTCAGTTTATATGCACTATTTATATCCGGTCCTGGTCAAATTTAGAGCCGATTATGTCTCTATAATCCACTTTCTCTGTAGAAATGTACGCGTCTTAAGCTTTTTTTTTTTAGGTTTTTATATAATTTTTTTGTCTCTTTAGGTGTCAGATGATCACAAAGCTCAAAGCTGTCACTTTTTTCCCCATTTTATTGAATTTACTTTGCAACAAATAGCTTTAAACATCTCTGAATTAGATTTTTAAGAAATTCTGTCAGCATTAAAGTTGCTGATTTAGGAACAAAAAGTCGGTTCTTTGGAAATTATTTTACATTTAAAATGTTTTTTCAGGGTGCAGAGTTTGTCTGTTCTGAGAGTTTTGAGGTGACTCTAAAATTCGATTAATTCACTTTTCTCCAAAGTGTAGATGGCGTAAACCGAACAGCACTGTGCAAAAGTCTTGAGTCGCCTCTCAAGAAACTTTCCTGTGATCTTCGAAGTGATTTCACGAGTTTTATTTGGACTTCAGCTGCTTTTTCACGAACTTTCAGTCCATTCCTCGAACCTGACAGGATAAAACGAGATCTCTTTAAAAGATTACAAGAAAGCCTGACTCCTTGGGTTTGATTTAAACAGCTGAAATAAAACCAAACGACATTTTTAAGGGATGTTTGGTGGATTTGTCTTGATGTAGACAGGTTGTTTGTTTAAGTCTTAACTAAATTCAAAATGTCTTACATTGAACACGCTGTGCAGAAGTTTTAGGCACCTTGAGTTAAGTGGTACTGTAAAAAATAAAGCTGTGAATATTTATTTTCTTATATATTTAATTGCGCACAAAGTGCTGTAAGTAAACAAACAAGCATTGAAGCTCAGTCCTTTTATTGGGGCCTGCACAGGAAGCACTGGAGTGCATGAAGTCCTTTTTATTAAATATAGGATTTTAATTTGAGGCTAACCTTTTTTCTCCATTAGCAAAAGTTTCCTAACCTTGCATCACGCGCTGCTTATAAAACCTGTTTCGATACGAGTTTTAAGCCCGATTTGTAATATTTTTAAGACCAAGCAGCTTAAAGTGTGCGTCGGCTTCGGCCTTCAGGAAGTCCAACACCCAGATTACTTAGCAGCAGAGCCATGCGGGTTTGATTTTAGCGCGTCTTGCTGAAATAAGCAAGACCTTCTCCGATAGCAACGATTATCTGGGCTGCAGATGCAAAGCTGTCGCGTCTGGATCAAACCTCGCTATTTCTCTAAGAGGGACGTCCTGTATTATGTTTATCATTGTTTAAATATTACTACTATTAATAATAATCCATAACGCTGGTTTGGAGCAGAATGTTTGCTCATTATTTCTACCTTACCTCAGTCCACCCTGAGTGACTTTAGGCTCAGAGACGGTTGTTGTGTCTCTAAAATATAAGTTTTTACATCATTTATGTTGGAGTCACATCTAACAGTGAAATCCATCTAATTGTTTTGAATTTTAGATCATTAAAGTCCTTCACAAAGTGGCTTTTTGCTCCTGTGTTACTAAAGAAATTTAAAATATATTTTTAATTAAATATAGGTTTTGAATTATTCATAAATCTATGCATTTTTGTTTTCATTTCTCTCAAACTCGGCTTCAATCCCGAACTGTTAAAAACACCCGAAGTGCCTGAAACATTCTGCCTGGTTGTGTAATTTAAATATGCACTTTTAAAGTTTCTGTTATTTTTTATTTTTATTTCTATCCACGTGCGTCTGCTGCTTTCCCGTCGGCCCTTTTGGAGGAAACCCAGAATGAATTAAAAATAATTCGGACTGTTTTCTCCATCCGAGCGTCGTGTCCTGCTGCTGCAGCACTTTCTGCTCAGATGTTTGTAACGTGACCTGCAGCACTTCTGTTTGAAATCGAGACTCTGCTGCAGCACTTTAAAAAAAAAAAGAAGCCTCCTCTGATGGTTTGCTGAAACTCTCAAGACAACGACTTCAACTTGTTTACATTTCTACTGGAGGAGAAGCTTTCAGGGGATTTTTCTGGCTCATCTACAGTCACTGTTGCATCTTTACGTATTTTTTCTTCTCCTGAATTGTATATTTGTATCATTTGTTATTGTAAAAACTAAGTATGTTAGAATAAACAATTTCTTGTAGCTGAAACTGAAGCTGTGAGCTTATGTTGTCAGGAGCTTTGTTACAGTTTTATTTGTTTTATTCTTTATTTTCTCATGTCTGAAACCAAACCAGCCCTTTGCTGTCCTCTGGTGGTTTTATGGGTTAAACACCATCAGAAATAAGATTTATTTATTTTAAAAAAAGATAAAAATCAAGCCTGAACTTTTCAGCAAGTTAGTTTAACAGAACAAGATTAATTCAAAGGAATTGTTGGGTTTACATTTGTGTTTTTTTTCATGTTTTATTTCATTTTATGTTTTTTGTAATATTAATTATGTTTTTGCCCGTATCTGTGTGTGAGCTTGTTTGTTAGTAAAACTGCTGGAGAGATTTTCGGGAAATGATGTTTGGATGATCGTCCACGGTCCAGTCAAACCAAATCAAGATGGATGCCACAGCTAATCAGCTGAACGGCTGTAGTTCAGCTGATTTTACAGATATTTGACTAACTGAGCGTAATATCTCATCGGGTTGTGCAGAACTTTTAACTACTCTGTCATGATCTTAGTCTAAACCTCTGGCATGAAAGATGGCGGGCGATATGCATTCCTTCAAGGAACGCTTGTCCTTTAATTCATCATAAGATTTATCCTCAGGTTACTCTAAACTATCCGTACTTAAAGCCCACTGAAGGCAAGTAAATATTCTGTGGCTGCAGCTGCTAAAAGACTTTTAAATCTTGTTAAAGAGTCCAAACGTCCGTCACCTTTAAGAAGCACGGTCGTTTCAGTTTGATGAAACTGATAAAACCCGAGCTGAGCTGGTGCCACGCGGAGCATATCGGCTCTGAAGTTTAGGGAAATGTGCTCAGCTCGGCTGATCTTCGGCTGTCACTCTTGGCTGCCTGTGGATGTTGCGTAACAAGAAGAGCTTGATGATTGTTGGGCTGCCCTTCATGCAGTCAGCGGACACCTTGGTTGGACCCCCTCTGCTTACAGAACTGTCTTGGTTCTCCGTGGCACAGATTCAGTAAAACGTTGGCAACATTCAGAGGTTCTGGTCCAGAACCTCAGGTGCTGGATGGGACTGAGATCTGGAGGAGACCGTTGGAGTCCAGACCCATCAGACCAGGGAATATTTGTTTTAGTCTGTGTGAACCTCAGTTTCCTGTTTTTAAGCTGACAGGAGGTGGTTTTCTGCAGACCTTGGTTGGTTTTCTGAGCCACCAACCAGTCAGCCCACTCTCCTCGGACATTTCAAGGCTTTTATTTTTTTGTTCACTGAATGTTTTCTCCTTTTCGGACCGTTCTCTTCAGACCTCAGAGATGGTCGTGTGTAAAAATCCCAGCAGATCTGCAGCTTCTTGAAATACTCAGCTCAACAAATCCAACCAAATCCCCTTTTCTTCTTTGTTCTGATGCCCGGTTTGGACTTCAGGAAGTCGCCTTCGAGTTGCTGCCGTGTGACTGACTGATTAGCTGTTTGTGTTAACAAGCAGTTGAACGGGTAAACCACCATCACTCACGCAGAGATAGGAACAAATCTCAGTGTCATCCATTAAAACCAGACTCTCGTTGGGTTGCTCCAACATTTCCAAATCATCTGTAAGGGTTTCCCTTCTTTCACTGCTGAACAAGTGATTCTCCAAGTTTAGGAGACCCGAATAAAATCTTATCTGGACCCAATAAGCTGTATGTTGTTCACATTGTCCTGTACTTACGGTAATTTATTCAAGGCGGAGCGGCTTTTCCTGCCTGTACAGTAATTCGCTGTTAACTCAGACCTCACGCCCACCGCTGCACACATCTCTTCTCCGTCCTCACGACGTTTCAGGCCTGCAGAGAGACTTTGACGCACCCGTGGCGCCAGCTGTGGAAACATCTTCCCCCCCTTGAATGCCATCATGCGTTGGACTCTAGCTGGATGCTGTGGGTTTGCACTGATAACCCTGTCAGGTAAATTTAACCTTTAACCTTCATTTTTTTTTTTTTTTTTTCGACCAAATGTACAAAAACAAAACGAGAAGCGATTACAGGATCTGCAGTAATGTTAACTATTTGAAACTTAGACAACTAGAAGCAGGTAAGTTATTGTTTGTTAAAGCTACGCGGTCATTTAAATGTAATTTTTATGTCTGTTTAACAGCAACTACACAACATAGAGGAGCTTTGCATGGTATTTTTGACTCCAGATACCATTACTTCCTGACCATCTGGGGGAAAAGAGGAAGTTCATGTCTGAGACAAAAACTTTGTTATTGTCACGTTAATGAACTAAAGTTTCCTTTAATCTAATAAATACCAAACTAAGTTTTGTCCCAGACTTCTTTTCTACTTTATAAATAACAGGAAACAGATGGCATGAGCTCTTTAAGCTGAGTTAGATTTATTATATTCTGCTTAAGGACACAAAATCCCTTTTATTGTTGCCTAATTTGCTGGTTTTTTTCCCCCCTTTTGCATTAGTTATTGATAACAATGAATCAAAACGCCATCAGATGTTTCCTGGTTGGATAAGTTATGAACTGATTTGTGCAAATGTTTGAATATATCTCAATGATCATGAGCAGTTCGTTTTAACTTCCTGTCATCTTCTCAGCTGCCCTGGTGGTCACCCAGAAGCCTCGGTTTTATGGCGTGAAGCTCGGCCGGCTCGTGATGCTGCACTGCCACGCCCCAGAGCCGAACCTCACCGTGAGCTGGCACAAGCAGCACGGCTCAGGGACCACTGAGGTTAAAAACGACGGAAGAATTCGGTTTGAAATCAAACCTTCGACCAAAAACACTTTCCTTCTGATCTCCAAAGTCCGAATAGAGGACAGCGGGGTGTACTTCTGTAAAGTAAAGAACATTAGTGGTCCTGGAACTCAGCTCCTAGTCGTGAGTGAGTGAACGAACACTCAGAGGGCTTTCTGTCACCTTCTTGTTTTTATTTTTCACTCTGACCGCAGTATCCAAACATTCAGCTCATACAGGAAATCTGCTTTTTATATTTTATTTACAAATATTTTCCTCACAGAAACAAATAAACATATCTTCTTAGAAACCTGCTTCAAATTATTTGCTCTGTTTTTTGGCTTCTTATGCTACTCTGAGATTTTAGCTACCATTCTGCTACTTTCAGTTAGTTTTTTGCTACTTTTAGCTTCTAGCTAGCCTTTTCCCACTTTTATCTACTTTTAGCTTCTTCCTGCTATTTTGCTACTTTTGTCTTTTAGTCAGCTTTTAGCTACTTTTGTCTTCTAGGTAGCCTTTTTCTAGTTTTAGCTTTAAGCTCAACTTCTGCAGCCTTTTGCTGCTTATCGAGGTAGCTAGCCTTTTGTCACATCTAGCTCTAAGGTAGCCTTTTGCTACTTTTAGCTACTACTCAACTATTTTCTTACTTGTAGCTTTTAGCTACATCTAGATTTTAGCTATTATTTTGCTACTTTTAGCATTTAGCTCGCAGTTTGTGGCGTTTGTCTTCTAGCTTTTAGCTTGTCTTGTTTTTTGCCGGCTCATTTTCAGCTACTCATTTCAGGACCTTCTGCTCCCCGCAGGCCTCGTGGACCCGGTTCAGGCCCAGTACCGGTCCCAGATGAAGGACGGACTCATGGTCCTGCAGGGCCTGCTGCTGGCTGGCTGCGTCGCCGCCATCCTGCTGCGCAAACAAAAAGTGGTGAGGAGGAAATCTCTGAGATTAAAGCGTATTTAACTACTTTTTACCCATTTCGTTTCAGCTCATTTAAGATTTAAAGACAACGTGTGCTTGTAGCTCAAACAAAATGTAGGTCATGCAGCATTTATTAGATCATTTTAAATGTTCTTTTTTATATTTTTGATGTAATGCCTGCAAAGCTGAATGCAAAAGCGTCATTTTGTCTTCTTTAATCCAACTATTTCTAAAGCAGACAAAGCTCATTTTCTAACTTTATCAGGCAGCGAGACAATAAAAGTAAAAGTATTCACTCCCCTTAGCATTCTCTGATTTTGATGCCTCACCACGGAGTTTAAAGGGAGTTTTGTAGTTTAAATGTACGTAACTACCACCTTCAAACATCTTATTTTGAAACAAACAGGAAATAAGATAAAACTGAGGCAGCTCGGTACATCTAGCCTCTGGAGCTTCTGTCCGTTCTCCATGTTTCCATCGAGCTTTAAGTCGAAGCAGAGCTTCTCAGCTGGACTGAGGTCTGGACTGAGGTCTGGACTTTGTCTGGACTTTGTCTGGACTGAGGTCTGGACTTTGTCTGGACTGAGGTCTGGACTGAGGTCTGGACTTTGTCTGGACCGCTCCAGGACCTTCAGCAGGTTCTCCTCAGACCTCTGGGCTTTCTTCAGCGGTGCGTTCGGCCTCGTTTGTCCTGCTTGGAAGTTGAAGACTCAGATTTCTGGAGGACTCAAAGAGTTCGTCTGTTTTTTTTGCCAACCGTCTTTCATTCAGCTCTCAGTTTCTCCACCCACACAGCATGATGCTGCCGCCACCGTGCCTAACTGTAGGGCCGTTTAAATTTAGTCCCATCTGACCGGAGCACCCACTTCCACATGGTACAGTTTTTTCTTTCTCTTGGAGTGATGACTATTTCCTGCCGCTCCAGAGGTCCTCCATCTCTCTGCTCCATCAGGGTTGTCTTTGTCCTCCTGGACGTTTCTCTGATTAATGTCTTCCTTCTCTGTGAGTTTTGGTGGATGACCCTCTCTTTCCTAATAATAAACTCTAAAAAGGAGCTCATGGGATATTCAGAGTTTGAGATGTTTGTTTTTTTTTACTCCAACCCTGATATGTACTTCTCCACAACTTCATCTCTGACCTGTGTGGAGAGCTCCTTGGTCTTCATGATGTCATCTGACACCTAAGATGACCCACAGGTGGATCTGACTGTGGCTTCAGGAGGTGATGGTTGCTTCAAAACAAAAGGGGGCGAACAGATGTACAAACGCCACGTTTCAGTTTTATATTTTTATATTTATTTAAAACATTTTCCCCACTACCTTAATTATTTGGAGTATTTTGTGTAGATCCGTTACGTATAATCGCATGAAAAAAATCAATTTAAATTCCAGGCTGCCAGAGAATAAGAAGGGAGTGAATACTTTTGCAGACCTGTAAACACAGGTATGCATATCGCCCGCCGCCGTTCATAACAGAGGTTTAATTCAAAATGGCCGCCCCAGTCACAGCTGTGAAGGATGACTCCCAGCTACCACATGTTTTAAATAAGTTATAATCATTTTTGTTTTGGTTCATCAGCTGCGGCCTTGAATCAGATCGATGTGTTTCGTTAAAATCAGCCCACTGGTTCATGAGATATTTTGCTAACAGTGCAGACATGAGCCAAAACATTATCGCCCCGCCTTCGCTTTAGGCGAGAAATATTACCCAGCAATCATTTCAGGGTTTTACCGAGGGGTCTGTCTATTTCCTGGTGCTGCAGCCGATGCTTTTATAACCTGAAACCAGACGGATTTTATCTGTTTTAAGAACTACTGAGATATTTGCTAAATATAAAGTTTATCAATGTAATAAAAGATTTTAAGCATCTTCTTAAAACCCTAACCCTCTCTTCTTTCTTCCCAAACAGCTGAAAAGGAGAGACAGTCTCTACGAAGAGCCTGAAATTGACCACATTTATGAGGTTTGGTTTATTTTTTTAAATATTCGTAAAAAAACAAAAAAGAGGCGTCGCAGCTGCAGCTTTTTACAGTCAACAGGACACCGTCTCCTTGCACCACTGAGCTCCTAACCACAATTGTTTTATTTTTTTATTATTATTCTTTGCCTTTACGTGTATTATTTTATGAACAAATTATGTTAAATTACCGTCAGTTTTGTCTTCTGTTAACTTTTTTTGCACAAATTCAGTCATTTTAACATTAAAACTTGTTGCCTTTTCAGAAAGGTGTTTTTGAAACAATAAGAATTTTAATTAATTAGTTAATTAAGCTTTAAGCATGTGTACAAAGACGTAAAATGCAGATAAAATAAGGTATAAAACAAGGACAAATATGGCAGAAAAAGCAGGAAAAAGGTGTTTTGAAGGAACTAAAAAAAGACAAAAAGGAGAAAATATTGAGTAATTTTCTCCATCAAGAGGATTTTTACAGTTTGCAGTTTTCACCAAAAGTCTGTGACAAAACAGCATTTTAGCTAAAAATCAAAATAAGCAGAACTGTAGCTAAAAGCTAAGACCTGCTAAAAAGTAGCTAAATGCTAAAACAAGCAAATCAGTCGTAAAAATTAGCAAAAGAGTAACTACAATCAACAAAATAGCAGCTAAGATCAGCATAAAAGTAGCTGAAAGCTAAAACTAACATAATAATAATGGCTAAAAATAGCAGAACAGTAGCTAAAAGCTAAAATGAGCAAAACAACGGCAAGAATGTAAAGATAGGAAAACAGTAGGAAAAGGTAAATCTACCAAAACAAGAAATAAAAGCTAAAATTAGTCAAACAGGAGCCTAAAGCTAAAACCAGCAAAATAGTAACTAAGTGCTAACCCCAGCAAAACAGTAGCTGAAAGCTAAAACTGTCCAAATAATAATTACAAGCTAAATTTAGCAGAACAGTAGCTAAAAGGTTAGATCATCAAAATAGGAGTTAAATATTATCACAAGCTAAAAAAGTAGCTAAATGCTAAAACAAGTAAACCACTTTAAAAAATCAAAGATTGGCAAAAGAGTAACTAGAATCAGCAAAACAGTAGCTAAAAGCTAAAACCAGCTGAATAATAGTGACGAGCTAAAAACATCTGAGCTAAAAGCTAAAACAAGAAAAACAGTAGGTAAAGGTAAATCAACCAAAACAGTAGACAGACGCTAAAATTAGCAAAACATGAGCTAAAATCTTAAATAGAAGCAAATAGATTTCAAACGGCACAAATTTAAAGGTTTTCTTGAAATCTTTATTGATTTAATCTGTGAAAAAATAGCATTTTAGCTTCAGAAATGTGGATTTTGTTTGCTGGATTTGTTCTGTTTTGAGGTCTTCTCTGTGATACATAAAAAAATTAATTTATTTCATTCAGAGGAACGTTTTAGACAGAGTTAAAGACTAAGTTTAAAGATGCCTGAGGGGAAATTTAAATGTCAAGCAGCTCGTTTTAGGAAATCAAATGCAGAAACTACAGGTTTAAAATCGTCCACGGCCCATCGAGGCAGAGAAGATCTGAGTGTTTATGTAAATATGTTGCAGCCTTTTAGCTGCTTTTAGCTGCGGGTTTTATCTCTGAGTCACACATGCAAATAAAAACCGGGCCCCGAAAGGACAGAGAAGTCATTTTAACCGAAGAAATAAAGCGAGCTGGTTCCTGTCTGTCAGGGTTTGGCCATCGAGGCGTGCGGAGGAGATCTTTACGAGGACCTTTCGGCGTACGCTCAGCCTGAAGGAGCCGAAGCTCCGTGGGAGTGACCCCGACATCTGACCTGCAGGCCCTGAGGACACGTCCAGAACCAGAGGACAGGAAGTGGACAAATGTCTCCGTTAGCCGCCTCTGAGGTGGAGCTCGATTTCTATCTGTTTCTGTCTCTGTTGCTCCAAGAATCTGCGCCAAATCCTTTTTTTTTAACGCTTCCGTTTGTGTTTTTATAACACTCCAGTGTGAAATATTTCTAAACCCGACAGCTGAAACTTCAGCTGATGTGTTTTTGGTGCTTTTGTATAAAAATCTGTGTTGAACGTTTGTGAATCTGACTGTTTGGCGCCTTTATCTGCCTCAGCTAACCATGTCTTTTGATGTACTTTGTTAAAAAAACAAACAATAAATGTGTTTAAATTTTTGTGTAGAAGGCCGTTTTAATTTCGAGTTAGACGTCTCAGGAGCTAAAATGAACTTTTCTATAAGCTTTCCAACAGCTAATAAAAAAAATAAAACAGATAAATTACATTTTCTGCTTCTTTGCTTCGTCGAAGATTTGTTAAAGAAGCTGAAATGTTTTAAAACTAAAACAATCAGAGCAGCTAAGACCAACAAAACTGTGGCCGAAAGCTGAAACTAACAGAACCCGCTGAAAGCTAATACAAAGCAGCTAAAACCAGACCATGAAAAGAAAACCAGCTAAAAAGTGTCTAAATGCTAAGTAAGCAGAAGAGTAGCCACAGAGAAAACTTAGCAAAATAGTAGCTGAAACTAGCAAAATGCTAAGAACAAGCTAAAACTAGCTAAATAGGAGCTAAAATGAAATGAAATAAACTGAAGCAGATTTCAAAGAGCACAAAAGGATGTGAAAAAATCTCAGTTTATTTCAATGAGGAAACAATTTTAAATAAAGTTAAATAATTCAACAAGTTACAAAAGCTAAAATGAGCCGAATGTTTTGATTCACAATTGGGTAAAAATAAAAATAAAAGCTAAAACAAGGAAAACAAGAGTGCTGACTCAGCATTCACTCAGTAAACAAATAAACCAGTTTTAGATAAACAAAAATAAATAAAAAGGATCTTAAATGGATACAACATGAATTCATTCAGTTGATACAACTCGATAAAAGAAAGACAAATCTGATAAATAAACAAATAAATAAATACATAAATAAATAAATAAATGTTCACATGAAGAGCAGATAAGAGTCTGTTCTATAAAAACAAATAAATAAGTAAATAAATGTTTCAATAAATAACAAGCAGGTAAAATAAATCACAGGCAGGTAAATAAATAAATGAAGGTTCAGGTGAGCGTTATCTGTGAGCGAGCAGAGATGAGATCAGGTGGTCGGCTCTCATCAGGTGACCTCTGACCTCCCTCCTGATCAGCTCCCAGGCTTCGGCGCTGTGACCCTGCAGACACAACAACGTTCCCATCATGACCCCGACACACGAGCTGAAAGCGTCACGCGCGCCACAGACGGAGAACCCACCCGTTTCTTCAGGACCTGAGCCGACAGCCTCCTGAAGTACAGGTGCAGCTTCGTGTTCTTCTTCTTCACGTGGCCCCGAGCGCCCACCTGAATTCATCACAAGAAGAAGAGCTCAGGACCGTGTCCAGGAGGTCAAAGGTCAAAGGAGAGACTGGGTTCTCTGTGAAAATCAGCTGGAACCCCGAGAGCTGAAAGAAATGAGCTAAAGAAGCTGAAACTGAGCCGTTAAAGGACAAATGAGCAACACAGTAGCTGAAAGCTAAAAGAAGCAAACAATTAGGTCAAAGCTCCAAGTAGCAAAGGGCTTAAAGTAGTTAAAGACTAGCTAAAAGATAAAAGTAGCTAAAAAGAAGCAGAACAAACAGAAAATGAGCCAAAGCAGGTTTTAGAGAACGATGATTTTTAAGGAATCTCAGAAATCTGAAAGTTTTTCTGTGGGGAAAATATTTGTAACTAAAGAGAAATCTTTGGAAAAGTTACAAAAAGCCAAAAGTCTTCGAATGAGCCGAAGGTTTTGATACACAAACAGCTAAAACAGCAGAAAGTTTGACTGTAAAAGCAGAAAGCAGCCGAGAGGAGCCGAAGGGACACGGAGGCGTCCCTCAGAGTGGACCTACACAGGAGAGCAGCTCTTCAGCCTGTTTGTTGACCACACTGAGGAAGTTCTCAGCTGTCACCTCCTCCCACGATGAAGAGCCGTCATCTTCCTCCAGCAGGGCAGACACCTCCTTCAGGACCTGAGCCGTGAAAGCTACTTTCTCCTCAGCCTGGAACAAGAAGAACAACATCAGCACGTGTTGCTGTTTCTGTCCTCCGGCTCGTTCAGGTGAGGAAGACTCACTGAAGCTCTGGCCGCCTGGCCGTACAGGTGATGAGGGAAGGCCACGGCGCTCTCCTCCTCATCCTCGGTGCTGTTAGTGGAGTTATTCCCCTGCACAAACACACAAACTCAACATCTGCCGCCCTCAGGGGAACAAAAACACCACATTCAGGGCGTCTCCAGCCGCTCACCATCATCTCCAGGAGGTTCAAGGAGTTTTCGCTGAACTGTCGGAACTTGTGATCCATCCACCTGCAGCTCAGCGAGGCGCATGCGCCGTACAGACCGAGGAACAGGCACGCAAATAAAACCCTGCTCAGCATGGTGACAAACAGATGCTGATGTCCTCCAGGTGAAGCCAGCTGCTCAGGTGTGTGTCGGGGTTGTGTTGGAACTGACCTGCAGCCGAGCCTTTAAAGCGGAGACGCATTTTTGTTTTGTTGGGGTTTTTTTTTTTTTCGCTTTCCGAACGCAGGAGCTGCACGTCACACCTGCTCAGGTGAGAGCCAGCACACCTGAGGGTGCGCAGGAACCATGTTCAAAACATCACGAAGGAGAACCACTGCTGGGACACAAAGTGCGCGGATCTGACCGAAGAATCAGTTTCTAATTAAGAAAAATATTTTTATTTGTTTTGAATTTCAGAGACGCACCTGTCTGATTGTTACCTGACACAAAGGTTATTTCGATGACGTAACCTTTGACACTTTCAGACTGGATTTGTGAGTTCATAATGCCTGCTGCGGTGTAATAAGGTGTCATAAATGGGAAGTTCCTGCTGCAAAGAGAGAAAATGAAAGCGGCGGAGCTCTGACGCTCATTCCTAAGAAATCTGTCCGCGATATTTCACCTCCTTTAATCTGAAATGTGTTGAGGTGGAAACTCAAAAACCAAGAGGAGACAATGCATAACTAAAAAATAAAAAAAAATACGACATGCCTGACCCGCCCTGATTTCCCTCTGGAGAGCTTTTAAATCCTTCCATCGCTTTTTAAACCTAATTTAAATTATTTTACCCTTCAAATTAAGCCCTAAAAACTGTGTCAGAAAACAATTTTAAAATAAATGTGACTTACAGCTGCATGACACATGCCAACCAATCAAATTTAATTAAATTATCTCCTCATAATTAACACATTTCCTAACATGGAGGACATAAAAAACTGAATTTATTCATTTAAGTCAAGTCTAACTCCTGTATCTGAATAATTAGATGAGCAACACAGGGTTCAATTAAAGCTCTAGCTTTCTTTTTTGACTGAATGCATATCGCCCGCCGCCGTCCACGCCAGCGAGATTTAATTCGAGATCTCGCGAGACGTTTTGACGCTCAGATTAACGTCCTGAAGGACGACTCTCAGCTACTGCCACGGATTTCAGCTCAGATATCTGTAAACTCCTTGTTGCGTCATAGGCCAGTTGGCTGTGGCGGCCATCTTGAATCGAGTCCAGAGTTTTGTTAAAACGCCCTCGGGTTCACGAGATATTTTGCTAACAGCCCAGACGGGGCGAGCAAAGACATAATCGCTCCACCTTTGCCTTCGTAATAAAAAATAATTTAAAAAAATAGTGTTAAATAATAACAGGAGACAAAATGACACCTGGTATTTAACTGGAAGCTGATGTGGATAAATGGATTTTAAATGGTTGATAAAAGCTATAAAAGGCAAAAAAAAAAAATAACAAAATTAAAAACAAATATTTCTTTTTTTGTTTGTTTTAAGTAAAGAGTTGTGTCTGATCTAACCTAATTTGACAGTTTTTACCCCAAAAATCTGTTTAAACAGCCCCAGAGGAGCAGCTTTTCTTTGGATTTTATATTTATTTTAAGATATTTGTACCATTTTTAAAATCTTCTGATGAAATGTTTATTTAATTTGTGTTATTCATCTCGGTGTAACGCAAGGATTACGCTTTTTTCTGTACAAACTTTTAGATTTTATCGGCTGATCCTTCCTGACCCAGTTTGATCTTCTTCATCACCTGAAGTTCAAACCCTAATCTGGACTTTCTGAACCCACTTTACTCTCTGTTTTTAGGGTTCTGTGGATGTGGAGGTGAGCTCACCCTGCAGCGGTGGTCCTTTAATTAACATTTTAAGGACAGTTTTTAAAAATGTAAACATAAAAACAAAAAGAGGCAGTTCTCTTTTTAGGCTGAATTAGTCTAAATGACCGAAAAGCACCGAATTATTGTCGGTTTCTTTTATTATTTTTACTTTAAATTGTTAAATAATAACAGAAGCATTAATAATAATGTAAAGGCAGTTTTGTTGTGCTGCTACTGCGCCCTCTGTTGGTGGAAACTGGTACAGAGACGAACCCGATTAAAGGTCTATAAATAAGAATTTAATCTAATAAAGGAGTCCTTTTCAATCTGGGCTCTTTCAGAGTCAAAGTTATGAAGAAAAATACAAAAACAACCAAAGGTTTTATTAAAACACATGAAGAAAAATAAGCCACATATATAAAAAAATAAAGAAGCTCAAACTTAACTGTTCATTTTATGATATGATGACAGAATTAAAACGGATCTTTAAGGACAGAATTTAAATATATTGATAACTAGAAACACTCAGAGAGCTCAAACCTTCACCGAGGTTTAAAAAACAGTGTGATCCAGATCATAATCTGGATCAGAACCAGAATTTAATCTGCTGTTTTTTGTGTTTCATAAATAAAAACAACTAAAACATCTGTGAGTAGAGTTTCCATTTTTATTGAGTTTTAGTCACAATTCATGTAAAAAAACAAACCGATAAATAAGTTAATCAACACAGAAACATTAACTGAGATTCAATAAATAATGATAATAAATTATTAACACATAGTATATATGGATACAAATTCAATCAAATAAATAAATGAATAAATAAATACATACATTTGTATGTAAAAAAAACAAAGAACAGCTGATTTTTAGCTCACTTTAGGAGTAAATGTGTAAGAAAAAATTAACATTTTAGTCAAGACTGAGATAACAAATCATATTAAAACATAAAAAGGCAAAGAAATCACAAACAAATATATAAATAAAACAAATAAATATAGTTGATAAAAGGTAACTCCATTAAAACCTCTGATGAATAAGTGAATAAATAAATAACCCTTCATGTAACAAACATGTAAAAACACAAGATAAAAAGTCATTTGATTAATATAAGTTGTAAAGAAGTAAACAGACATAAATAACTAAATAAATAAAGCTTGACTCAGGTGTTAGTTGTGAGCGAGCAGAGATGAGATCAGGTGGTCGGCTCTCATCAGGTGACCTCTGACCTCCCTCCTGATCAGCTCCCAGGCTTCGGCGCTGTGACCCNTGAAAATTTCCCTCAGGTGAGTCTGGAAAATGAAAACTGCAGGCTGTGCTTTAAAGGCTCGGCTGCAGGTCAGTTCCAACACAACCCCGACACACACCTGAGCAGCTGGCTTCACCTGGAGGACATCAGCATCTGTTTGTCACCATGCTGAGCAGGGTTTTATTTGCGTGCCTGTTCCTCGGTCTGTACGGCGCATGCGCCTCGCTGAGCTGCAGGTGGATGGATCACAAGTTCCGACAGTTCAGCGAAAACTCCTTGAACCTCCTGGAGATGATGGTGAGCGGCTGGAGACGCCCTGAATGTGGTGTTTTTGTTCCCCTGAGGGCGGCAGATGTTGAGTTTGTGTGTTTGTGCAGGGGAATAACAGCTGGAGGAGGACCTGTTCTCACGCTGCAGCCGTGGTTTCCGGTTGAAAACCAGATGAAATGTCAGGCATGGATTCTTCTGAAGGAGCTGCTTTCATTTTCACTTTGTGGAAACTTTTCTTTATCTGGTTTGTCCTGAGTGACGGTGTTCGTTCACACAGAGGTGGAGATGCAACTCGAACCCGAGCCTGTGAAACACCTGCTTCCTGAGGAATTCATAAAAACAGAAATAATTTAACAGTTTTAAAGACTCTTAAACAAATAATTCACGTCTCGTTACAAAATAATAAGCTTTAAAAGCAACAAAAGTATATTCTCCAAGCCAGCTGTCATTTTACAGTGATTTATATGTGATTATCACCCGCCGCCGAAAGGTGAAGGAGGGTGATAATGTTTTTACCTCTGTATCTCTGTGTATGCCTTGTCTGTTAGCAAAATATCTCATGAACCAGGAGGATGCAAAATCCAGCTGTTAATGAGCTGCTTTTATTTACCATCAGCCCCATTTAGGATCTGAAGGGTTTAAAAATGACCTGAGATGAGTCTGACGTTAAGATTTACTGATAATTAGTTATAAATCAGTATAAACAGACTACACTTGGTGATTCGTATTTTTATGTTTTTCCTTTGAAAAGCGACTGCTCCCAGAATCTTTAAAATGTCAAATTATTAATCATTTTCTAAATTAATACACATCAATATCAATATATATTCTAGGCAGATGTTTTGTCCACATCCTTTAAAGGTGAAATTTGTTACCTGAAAGCCAAAGCTGACATTTGAAAATTTCCCTCAGGTGAGTCTGGAAAATGAAAACTGCAGGCTGTGCTTTAAAGGCTCGGCTGCAGGTCAGTTCCAACACAACCCCGACACACACCTGAGCAGCTGGCTTCACCTGGAGGACATCAGCATCTGTTTGTCACCATGCTGAGCAGGGTTTTATTTGCGTGCCTGTTCCTCGGTCTGTACGGCGCATGCGCCTCGCTGAGCTGCAGGTGGATGGATCACAAGTTCCGACAGTTCAGCGAAAACTCCTTGAACCTCCTGGAGATGATGGTGAGCGGCTGGAGACGCCCTGAATGTGGTGTTTTTGTTCCCCTGAGGGCGGCAGATGTTGAGTTTGTGTGTTTGTGCAGGGGAATAACAGCTGGAGGAGGACCTGTTCTCACGCTGCAGCCGTGGTTTCCGGTTGAAAACCAGATGAAATGTCAGGCATGGATTCTTCTGAAGGAGCTGCTTTCATTTTCACTTTGTGGAAACTTTTCTTTATCTGGTTTGTCCTGAGTGACGGTGTTCGTTCACACAGAGGTGGAGATGCAACTCGAACCCGAGCCTGTGAAACACCTGCTTCCTGAGGAATTCATAAAAACAGAAATAATTTAACAGTTTTAAAGACTCTTAAACAAATAATTCACGTCTCGTTACAAAATAATAAGCTTTAAAAGCAACAAAAGTATATTCTCCAAGCCAGCTGTCATTTTACAGTGATTTATATGTGATTATCACCCGCCGCCGAAAGGTGAAGGAGGGTGATAATGTTTTTACCTCTGTATCTCTGTGTATGCCTTGTCTGTTAGCAAAATATCTCATGAACCAGGAGGATGCAAAATCCAGCTGTTAATGAGCTGCTTTTATTTACCATCAGCCCCATTTAGGATCTGAAGGGTTTAAAAATGACCTGAGATGAGTCTGACGTTAAGATTTACTGATAATTAGTTATAAATCAGTATAAACAGACTACACTTGGTGATTCGTATTTTTATGTTTTTCCTTTGAAAAGCGACTGCTCCCAGAATCTTTAAAATGTCAAATTATTAATCATTTTCTAAATTAATACACATCAATATCAATATATATTCTAGGCAGATGTTTTGTCCACATCCTTTAAAGGTGAAATTTGTTACCTGAAAGCCAAAGCTGACATTTGAAAATTTCCCTCAGGTGAGTCTGGAAAATGAAAACTGCAGGCTGTGCTTTAAAGGCTCGGCTGCAGGTCAGTTCCAACACAACCCCGACACACACCTGAGCAGCTGGCTTCACCTGGAGGACATCAGCATCTGTTTGTCACCATGCTGAGCAGGGTTTTATTTGCGTGCCTGTTCCTCGGTCTGTACGGCGCATGCGCCTCGCTGAGCTGCAGGTGGATGGATCACAAGTTCCGACAGTTCAGCGAAAACTCCTTGAACCTCCTGGAGATGATGGTGAGCGGCTGGAGACGCCCTGAATGTGGTGTTTTTGTTCCCCTGAGGGCGGCAGATGTTGAGTTTGTGTGTTTGTGCAGGGGAATAACAGCTGGAGGAGGACCTGTTCTCACGCTGCAGCCGTGGTTTCCGGTTGAAAACCAGATGAAATGTCAGGCATGGATTCTTCTGAAGGAGCTGCTTTCATTTTCACTTTGTGGAAACTTTTCTTTATCTGGTTTGTCCTGAGTGACGGTGTTCGTTCACACAGAGGTGGAGATGCAACTCGAACCCGAGCCTGTGAAACACCTGCTTCCTGAGGAATTCATAAAAACAGAAATAATTTAACAGTTTTAAAGACTCTTAAACAAATAATTCACGTCTCGTTACAAAATAATAAGCTTTAAAAGCAACAAAAGTATATTCTCCAAGCCAGCTGTCATTTTACAGTGATTTATATGTGATTATCACCCGCCGCCGAAAGGTGAAGGAGGGTGATAATGTTTTTACCTCTGTATCTCTGTGTATGCCTTGTCTGTTAGCAAAATATCTCATGAACCAGGAGGATGCAAAATCCAGCTGTTAATGAGCTGCTTTTATTTACCATCAGCCCCATTTAGGATCTGAAGGGTTTAAAAATGACCTGAGATGAGTCTGACGTTAAGATTTACTGATAATTAGTTATAAATCAGTATAAACAGACTACACTTGGTGATTCGTATTTTTATGTTTTTCCTTTGAAAAGCGACTGCTCCCAGAATCTTTAAAATGTCAAATTATTAATCATTTTCTAAATTAATACACATCAATATCAATATATATTCTAGGCAGATGTTTTGTCCACATCCTTTAAAGGTGAAATTTGTTACCTGAAAGCCAAAGCTGACATTTGAAAATTTCCCTCAGGTGAGTCTGGAAAATGAAAACTGCAGGCTGTGCTTTAAAGGCTCGGCTGCAGGTCAGTTCCAACACAACCCCGACACACACCTGAGCAGCTGGCTTCACCTGGAGGACATCAGCATCTGTTTGTCACCATGCTGAGCAGGGTTTTATTTGCGTGCCTGTTCCTCGGTCTGTACGGCGCATGCGCCTCGCTGAGCTGCAGGTGGATGGATCACAAGTTCCGACAGTTCAGCGAAAACTCCTTGAACCTCCTGGAGATGATGGTGAGCGGCTGGAGACGCCCTGAATGTGGTGTTTTTGTTCCCCTGAGGGCGGCAGATGTTGAGTTTGTGTGTTTGTGCAGGGGAATAACTCCACTAACAGCACCGAGGATGAGGAGGAGAGCGCCGTGGCCTTCCCTCATCACCTGTACGGCCAGGCGGCCAGAGCTTCAGTGAGTCTTCCTCACCTGAACGAGCCGGAGGACAGAAACAGCAACACGTGCTGATGTTGTTCTTCTTGTTCCAGGCTGAGGAGAAAGTAGCTTTCACGGCTCAGGTCCTGAAGGAGGTGTCTGCCCTGCTGGAGGAAGATGACGGCTCTTCATCGTGGGAGGAGGTGACAGCTGAGAACTTCCTCAGTGTGGTCAACAAACAGGCTGAAGAGCTGCTCTCCTGTGTAGGTCCACTCTGAGGGACGCCTCCGTGTCCCTTCGGCTCCTCTCGGCTGCTTTCTGCTTTTACAGTCAAACTTTCTGCTGTTTTAGCTGTTTGTGTATCAAAACCTTCGGCTCATTCGAAGACTTTTGGCTTTTTGTAACTTTTCCAAAGATTTCTCTTTAGTTACAAATATTTTCCCCACAGAAAAACTTTCAGATTTCTGAGATTCCTTAAAAATCATCGTTCTCTAAAACCTGCTTTGGCTCATTTTCTGTTTGTTCTGCTTCTTTTTAGCTACTTTTATCTTTTAGCTAGTCTTTAACTACTTTAAGCCCTTTGCTACTTGGAGCTTTGACCTAATTGTTTGCTTCTTTTAGCTTTCAGCTACTGTGTTGCTCATTTGTCCTTTAACGGCTCAGTTTCAGCTTCTTTAGCTCATTTCTTTCAGCTCTCGGGGTTCCAGCTGATTTTCACAGAGAACCCAGTCTCTCCTTTGACCTTTGACCTCCTGGACACGGTCCTGAGCTCTTCTTCTTGTGATGAATTCAGGTGGGCGCTCGGGGCCACGTGAAGAAGAAGAACACGAAGCTGCACCTGTACTTCAGGAGGCTGTCGGCTCAGGTCCTGAAGAAACGGGTGGGTTCTCCGTCTGTGGCGCGCGTGACGCTTTCAGCTCGTGTGTCGGGGTCATGATGGGAACGTTGTTGTGTCTGCAGGGTCACAGCGCCGAAGCCTGGGAGCTGATCAGGAGGGAGGTCAGAGGTCACCTGATGAGAGCCGACCACCTGATCTCATCTCTGCTCGCTCACAACTAACACCTGAGTCAAGCTTTATTTATTTAGTTATTTATGTCTGTTTACTTCTTTACAACTTATATTAATCAAATGACTTTTTATCTTGTGTTTTTACATGTTTGTTACATGAAGGGTTATTTATTTATTCACTTATTCATCAGAGGTTTTAATGGAGTTACCTTTTATCAACTATATTTATTTGTTTTATTTATATATTTGTTTGTGATTTCTTTGCCTTTTTATGTTTTAATGTGATTTGTTTTCTCAGTCTTGACTAAAATGTTAATTTTTTCTTACACATTTACTTCTAAAGTGAGCTAAAAATCAGCTGTTCTTTGTTTTTTTACATACAAATGTATGTATTTATTTATTCATTCATTTATTTATTTGATTGAATTTGTATCCATCTAAAACCTTGTATTTAAGAAGAAAACAGTATTTTATAGTGTTAAACTTGAATTAAATATGACTTGAAGTGAATGGTTTTTATTTTTATATGTTGTAATCTTCTAAATAAAAACAAATTTAAGTAAGCGAGCAACGACACGCTGTGGTTTTATTTCCTACTATAAAATCGAATGTGGTTTATCACCATTTCTTGTGAAATATCAGATTAAAACTTTTATTTCCTGCTGTTTTGTCATTAAAATCAGAGAACAGAAAGTTCTCAGCGGTCAGCGACGTACAGTGATGCCTTCATGTACAGCTCGTAAACAACAACTATCACTTACAACTTTATTTAATATCGTTGTTTATGTTTGGTTAACTGGGGTTTCCCCACGTAGCTAGAACAAATCAATATTCTGTTTTATGATGACGTGTGTATTTAAGAAGAAAAAGCTGTTTTGTGGATTTTTATTTCAGACATATTGTAAAAAAACAAACAAAAACTGATACTTTCCAAACTGTGCTGCCAATCTTAGACACTCAAAAGCAGGTTTGAGCTACAAAAGTACAAGAAAAAAGTTAGCAAGTCATCAGAGCAAGCATGCTGCTGAGAAAAAAATATTTTTTATTCACAACGTGTTTGCCCACTGCCGGGGTGTTCTCCTTTCCGATGTTTGTGGTGTAACATTGAAAGCATCACAGTCGTTTAATATCCCATGATGCACCGCGCTTCAGTTGTGCTGTAGCCGCAGGACGAGCTGTTTGTAGCTGAAGTTTTTGGGTGTTTTTATGTTTTGAGGGCTTCTGAACAGTAATTATGGAGAGCGATTGTACGGACTGATGTTTTTTAACACGTAATCGCTGATTTTTTGCAAGAATTCACGTTGAAAACGTGACTTTTTTGGAGCTAAACGTCGCCGCCTGCTTCGGTAAGGAAGCTACTGTTATGATGCACAACTAATGTTGGTTAAATAAATCCTGTTTCGGTTTCTGCTCTTTAACTTTTTCAGCTCTAAAGGGGCTGTTTTTAATATCTGCGTGTAATAATACGACTTTTTTGACGCCTTTGTTGGGGCGTCAACGCACAGAGTTGCACTAGCAAAGGTTTAAAGTAGTTTATTTAAAGTAGAAATGATTTTAATCTGACATTTAGAGGTTTTATAACTCATAAGGCGGTGCTACATTGTTAGCACAGCAATGCCTGGTGTGTTGTTACATAAATAAACCTGTATGTGGTTATAGCAGGGCTTAAGCTGTAATAAAATCGGTCACTTCCGGTTTTGAGGTAACCTCTTTTTTTGCTTGTTTTTCTGATGTGATTTCACAAAACTCTTTGTTTGACTGAGGAACTCGCATCCGAGGCTACTTCCCTGCAGACAGCTTGTTTAATCAGAGCCTCACATGACTGGAAGAGGTTACTCAGAGAAACCATGAAGTTGCAGAAATGTGTCACAGTGGAAGATCCTCGTGATGAGAAAAGAAAAAATGTAATCCTACAGGAAGTAAAGAAGCTGCATGCTCAGGAGAACACTCTTTAAATGCTTGTTTGTTCAGCTTAAACGTCACATGACGCCTAAGATGTCATCAGAGCAGAGTTTACTGACTTTTTAATTCATATAACCTATTAATGAGAGTGATTCTGTGTGTTTTAGGTTGTCATGTCGGCGTGAACCTTCCTCGGAGCTGCCATGATGCTTGCCACACAGATGCCAGAAACGCCACAGGCGGCGAAGGACGTCAAACAGGTAAAAGCTGCCGTCTCTTTGAAAAGGAGTCGCTCGAAGACTCCTGCTTTGCTGTTCGCACCAAAAAGGCTGTAAGAAGAGACGACAGTGTTCAACAAACCCAAACCCACTTCTCTCGACTCCCCTTCGAGCCTTTATTAGTCTTGTCGTAACAACACTCAGTTTGAAGCTTTTAAAGAGACTCAACATGGGACAGATTTGAGTCTAGAACCAAAGAAAGGAAGTACAAAACATATATAATTACAGGAACAGATGAGTATTTGCTCATATTTGTGATTGTGGACTAATCACTGGAAGTTACTGTGTGGTGCTTACTGCACACAACTTTAGCAGAACCACTTATAAATAAATCTGCGGCTAAACATTCATATTATTACTATTTTAGTTGCATTTAAAGAAGCTGCATCTGTAACAAGTGAAGCTTTAGATCATTAGTTGGATAATAGCAGCTTTAATGGCACAAAAACTAAAAAAAGCAGACGCCAAAATACAACTTTTTATTAAACTGAGACGTAGATTTACTGGATGAGCGTTATTATTATCCTACAGGTGTGGGAGAGCTGTTCCTTTTTCGGTCGTTTGGTCATATTTGTGATTGTTTTCATTTTATTTTTTAGTAATCAGGATAAAATTAATTCTCTCATACAGTCGAGAAGACTTTTTGTTGAGTGTGTTTATGTCAGTTTTACCTTTTAGGCTCATAGATCACCGTCTGAGGAAAAACTAATAAAGTTGGAACTGAAATAAGTTTGTCAAACCACACGCATGTTGCTTCATAAATGAGATTAAACAGATCGGTGTGGCGTTCAAATTAATGCAGCATTTAGTTTCTGAATTTATTTATGTTTCGCAGACTTATCTCTTGATTTCTATCTTTAAAATGCTGCAAACACATGTGGAGAAGTTGCAGGTTTTAATTCATGATTATGTTTCACATTTTTAGCACGGAAACCAGAATTTTCCCTGCAGATTTTGAGGCGAGCAGTTTTATCCTCCAGATTTGTCATGTTGTCATCAAACGTTCGTGATTGTCGAGGGCGAAGTTAACTTTCTCTTCTGTGAAAATAAGTCTTCAGTTTGTTTCATTTTTAGTAACTGGCTGAGAAAGTGCAGGAGTGGCAACGATCTTTACTAAACTGAAGTTTTTTGTGATAAGAGAGTTTCTTTTTAACGTGTGTGTGTTGCACATAAAGAGCAGAATGGAAGAACACTTTAGAAATTAGTTTTATGTGTCGGGAAAAAAATGACTAACCCTTTTATTAACTTCCCCTCACTTCAGATCATCTGATTTTTAATGATTATTATATATAAAACAAAGCGGTAAAAAAGAAAAAAATGGCAATAAACAAACAGAACTGCCTATAAAAGTGTGAAGAAGTTCTTGTTCTTGTTTCATTAATAGCTCATATTTCTGTTTAGGCGTTACAAAAAGTCAGACATGGATTCAATTCTGGAGATGCTTATTGGTTTAAAAGCTCAGACTGAAGAAGTTTCAGAGCCTTGAGTTTTGCTGAAAAGTTGTTGCACAATAATGCTTTGACTTTTCTGTGTTTATGATCGTCTGCCTCAGCTGACAGCGGGCGACTTGTGACAGTCACTGATCTGCTGCCGGTGTTTCATAATCATGCATGCTGTCTTTGCCCCACATACTTCTCATCAAACTGCGTTTTAGAAAGCAGGAAATGTGCTGCGAGTAATCTTACCAGCAGATCGAGTTAAGCCTCTCGTTTGTTGCTCCGCGGCTCCGATAACCAGTTTCTCTACAAACGCTAAGTTTTTTAACGACACGCCACAGAAAGGCGACGTCTTCCCATTGGCACAACATCTCATGAACCACGGGACAAATTTTAATTTTGCCAGTACTACTACAACTCATTAACTTCTGTAGGTTTGACCAAAACGGCTACAAAATAAAATGATTTTAGTTCAAAACTCTTGCATGAAAGGCGGCGGGTGACAAGGAATGCTCTCCTTTAATTAAATTATTTTTTATGTCACTCCAACAAGATAAAGACGCTGATATTTTTCTTTCCCGCGTGTCGCAGATCAAGGAGAAGTTGTCTCAGTCTCTGAAGGCCCTGCAGAAACGCTACGTGACGTCGGAAGTCGTGGTCACCAGTGAAGATGGAGACGCTAACCTCCTCTGCTCCGCCCTGGAGGCCATCTTCATCCACGGGCTCAAGAGCAAGTACATCCGCTCTGAAGCGGGAGGCCGAGGCAGGAAGACGGACCGCGGACCCCTCCCTCAGCCTTTTTTCTGGAGCCTCCTCAAGACCGTTACTCACCGGTAGGTCAGAGCAGCTAAAGAACGCCGATGCTCTGTTGTTGTTGCATTTTCTAGACCAAAGATCTGTGATTCATGAAGCTTCTGTTTCTGCAGCGACGTGATCACGGAGCTGGAGAAGATCAACTTCCTCGGCACGGACGTGGGGCGCTGCAGAGCGTGGCTGCGCCTGGCCCTCAACCACGGCCTCCTGGAGTGCTACCTGGCGTCTCTGTTTCGCGAGGACTCCAAGCTGCGCGCCCATTATCAGCCCGGCGCCTTGCTCCTGAACGAAGAGGAGCGGGAAGTCCTGCTCAGCTACCTCCAGGGCCTGGCTTCGCTCACCTTTAACCTGTCCTACAAGTCGGCTGTTCTCAACGAATGGACCACCACGCCTCTGGCTCTTGCTGGGCTGTGCCCCCTGGCCCTGCTGGGCGCCCTCGACCTCCCGATCAACGGTGGAGACCATTCCACCTTGAAGCCAGAGCACAAGGAATCATGGGACACGGCGTCTCAGTCGTCGGGCTCGTCGGATGCTCCCGAAGCGCAGAGGTGCTGCCCGGTGTTGCTGTTGAAGGAGGCGGGTGTTTTGCAAAGAGAACCTGGGCTCCACTCCTCGAACGTGAGCCTGGACACCACAGAGTCCTCTCAGCTCTCATCCAGCTTGAGCTCCGATAGCCTCCTGCAGGGTCAGGACCCCCGCAGCCCAGCAGGGGACCCATGGTCTCCGGGGGACCTGGATGCTCCCATTAATATCAGCATCAGCACCAAGAGGCCACGGAAAGAGTGAGTTTGTATGTTTTATTCTTTATTTTGAAGCAGATCTAAGGATGGGGTCCTCTCAAATGTTTTAAAATAACTAATTCTCTAAAAGTTGTGTTCTGTGGTAGGAGTTGAACGGTTCCGAATCGACTGATTAATATTTAACTGTTATAACGTCACGAAGAACGCAGCAAGCAGAACCTCGAAGTGCGGAAGAACTTCAGCTTCTCGGAGGTTTAAAGAGGGGGGGAAAAAATAACGTTCACAAGAAAGACCACAGTACATCAGATCCCGTTGCTGCTACTTCTAAAGGATGTGGACAGCGTTCATGTCTTTAAATGTTCTCTGATTATTTAGAAACTGGTCTAAATTAGAGCTTTTCTATCTCTGATGCCGATCTTTAGTAATCAGGGCACCGTATTAAATAACATGGGCAGCAAACTACTGTAGCTGCTGCATTTTCAGTCTCCTACTTTGTAATAACGTCTGTACAGGACGGGATTAACACGTCTGTTTCTGGTCCAAATCTTAATGTCTGTAATGTATGCCAGTAGGTGAAATATAAACACTGCGGCAGCTGCCAAAGCGGGCCAAGAATACAGTTTTCCGAAGCCACAAACGTCAAAATAGGCCACGCCTTTTTCTTAAAACACGGCCACACGGCTCGCTAGTCGCTTGGTCACAAACGCTCAGAAATCAGCCGGACTGCGGCGGAAAATCTGCCGTTTTTCTCCCAGTTCTGTCAGTCGCAGCTCAGTGAGACGTGAACTTATGTTGCGCTGAATAATAATCGAATAGAGAGGTGCCAAAAGATCCCCACCCCTCAGTCTGCGTCTGACCCTGGACATTTATCTCATTCCTCGGGGCGTTGTGCTGCCTGAAACCTGCTCACATTGATGGTGTGTTTTCATTTTCCCTGCTGGAGTTAAAAAAGACGAGATGAGCCGGTGTTTTAATCCCTTAAATACCCAAACTGCATTCTGAAGCTTCAGGCTTTTTGTTCGAGAGCAACTTCCTGAAACCTGAGAGTTATTTTTTTGAAAAGGGGGGGGAAAAAAAGAAAAGCCTGACAGTGTTGTCAGAAGTTGGGTAATTATTTTAACACTTCAAAACTTGCAACATAAAAAACGAACCTTTAGAGAGTCATAATGTTCTGTTTCAGATCTGACAAATCTACCGTATGTTTATATCTACGCCTACTTACTTATTATTTACAGTTGTTTATTTCTGTTCATTGAGGTAAATGTTAAACATCACATTCGGCCTGTAAGTAGATGAATCTATAGGTGTAAAAACATCCCAGCTGTCCTATGTTTTGTCTCTGTTTGAAACTCCAGATTAGATTTTTGCAGTTTTATGTTCATTTGTGAGAATTTAATCCCTGAAACTTTGTGATTTTTACAGTTTTTCTTTCTTTTAATGTTGGATTTTACGACCTTCTCTTGAACTAAATTTACAGATCCATTAAATGTATTATTTCTAACATGTTTATTCGCTCCGCAGCGTGCACACGGACTTCCAGGAGAACGGTGGGTGCAGTCAGGACTCCATGCGAGAAGACTCGTTTGTCTCCAGCACCGGAGCCGATCCGTTCTCAGAGATCGCCACTTTCAGCGGCTCAGACGGCGAGACCCAAAGTCACGCTGTCCCACCCCAAGACCCGCTGGAACAGCTCCCAAGTTCTGACCCGGAGCCCCCGCCGTCCTCCGTCGAGCCGCCGGCACCCGAGGAAAGCCGCCAAACGGAACCAACCGTGGTCCCCTCGGTTGTCGAACCCGTGGAGGCTGGCGTTGAGGAAGATCCAGAACCGGTTCAGGAAATCAAAGAAACGGAGAAGAACGACTCTGAATGTCAAACACGTAAAGCATCACAGTGCTCTGCGAGCATCGTCAGCAGAAAACTGTCCTCAGATTCGCTTTCAGTAAGTCTCAGCAGACAAATAACTTTTCAGGACATGCAGATTTTTATGGATTTTACAGATAAGAAACAAACAGAAATGAGCTTTTTCCTGGATTAGTGAACGGGTCTATTCACTGGAGAAAAGACAAACACAATGTCTTAACACTAAATCAATGTCATGGTGGAAAATCAGCACAAGTTTTTCAATAATTCCTAGAAGAATTTTGATTAAATTAATTTATTTTCCTTGAAAAATCAATAGTGAGATCATGAGGAGTCATGTTATCCTCGGCACAATCGAGCTGATCAGAAAACGAAACCGCTCTTGTGGCGGGATGTTTGATTAAAGTAAAGCACAGGAAGTTGCTGCGCTGCGAACACATGTTGGGAAAAATGAAAAGGTTTTAACGTCAAAGTGTGATTTCTAAACGGGAACAGCTGCAGGATGTGAGGAAACTTTGTTTCCACACCTTGGCTGTTCTGTTCAAGTTGGTCAATTTAAACAGATTCGTGCTTCAGTTTATGCAATATATATGAACGCAGGATTTAACAGGAACTAACGTTGTTCATGTGATCTTTAAATAAACCCACTCTTCAGCTTTTGTTTGCATCAGTTTGAGTGATTTATTTTCACGTTTCGCAGCATTCCCGCTCTTGGATTTCTGACGACGACATCTACAAGCCTCACCTGGAGCAGGTGCCAGACGGCGAAGAAACGAGTCCGTCCGCGCCCGCAGCCGAGCTCGGCGCCTGCCAGTCCCCTCCCAGTGTCGTGCATCGCAGACAAATAGGTATTTTTACACAATCTTTATGTTTTATCCCTGAAAACCGAAAGCCACAAAACGGATGATCAAAGCTGCCAGAGTTTCAGAATAAAAGCTGCTACAAATGAGGCAAGAAACAAGGAAGTTGTTCTCTTTCCCCCTAAAATAAAAGCGGAATTGTTGACATTCTTGCTTTTGGATGTCTGAAATATCCTGGTCTAGAACGAGCTTTTATTTTGTTCTTACCACCTCAGGGAAACAAACAATTTTCTCGTTTCTTATGACGCAACAAGCTTTAGTTCCTCGTATGTAAGTTGTAGCCGTTTCTGTGTTTTCTTGTCAGTTGTAGACGAACGTTTCAATAAAATCTGTCCTGTGGTTCATGAGGTGTTTTACAAACAAACAAGTCCAAAATGGAAATGAATTACAGAGGCTCAAACCTTTGGACGGCTCATAAAAATGCTTTAAATCTTTTGATAGTAGACAGGAAATAAAACATGCCAGGGGTTGAGTGGATGTCGTCATAAAAAGAAGCTAAATAAAACCGGAAAGACAAAATTCCTGCACGGTTGGAAAGCGTGGAATGAGTTATTCCAGCAGGTGATTTCCTTCACGCCTTGTTAGAAAGCAGCTTTTCTTACGTAACGTCTGGGTGTGACCAGATGGCGGTAAAATGTCGCCCTGCAGGAGTGAGTCAGACGCTTGGTCAGCTGGAGGAAACAACGAGATGACGTTTATTCACTTACACTGACCTTTGTAGACTGCCCGAATCCTCTTTTTGTTTTCTTGCTTCCTTAAAAGCCAATTTGCAGAACTCTAATTAAACACCTAGCTTCTTTTCTTCCTTTAGCGTTTTAGACGAAGATAGACTTCTGTTAGAAAAGTTGTGAGTGACTCTCTGCTACCACCAAACTTTAGCTCAATATTTGTAAAACTGACCGAGTTACAGATGGCTGCGGCGGCCATCTTTAATTGTATTGGCTGTAAAGGTGAATTGGTTGCAGAGGTACATCCTGTGGATATTTCCTGAAAGCTGAATTAAAATCCGTCGACTCGTTTGTTAGATATTTTGTTAACAGACAAACTGAGCTGACTCCAAATAGTTAATGGCCAAACTTTGATAAGTATCTGTCAGCGCTCAGAATATATGCTGGGTGTCAGTCTCAGTTACTACCACACTTAATTTAAGGCCAATATGTGTGGAAAATCCTTGACTTATCACCATTTCTGTGTGTTTTAAGACCAGCTGGCTGTGGAGGCCATCTTGAATTTTATCAGAAACAAGCTGTCTTTGTTTGAAGTCGGATCCTTTTTATAAGAATTGTTTTTCTCTGACTCCTCCTGATGTTTCCGTCTCCGTCAGGGTTGTCCAATCCCTTCCGAGGCCTGCTGAGGCTCGGCCACCTGGAGCGCCGCGGCCCGGTGGGGATTTGGCGCGACTACTACTGCGAGCTCTCCCCGTTCGAGTTCCGCCTCTACCTGAACGCCGAGGAGCGGACGTGCTGCGACAACTGCTCGCTGCTGCGGTGCGACGACGTCCGGCTGGCCTCGCCGGAGGGCCGCTTCGAGCTGAGCTTCTCCGGGAAGCGGCTCTACCTCCGAGCGGCCAACCGCGACGAGGCGGAGGACTGGGCGGACCGCGTCATCGAGGCCGTGAACAAATGCCGCCCGGCGACGCGCCCCGACGAGCAGTGGGAGGTGCTGCGGCCATCCGGTAACGGTGTGGACGAGCGCACGCTGTCCCCTCCGTCCTCTGCCTCCTCCAGCCCCGAGAGACGCCTATCGTCCTCGGAGACGAGCGGAGGGCAGGACGGGACTCCTCCTCCGCAGGAGTTTGACTGGACTCGGACTACAGACCTGGAAACAGATGCTATCAAAGAAGCAGTTTTATATTCCTCCACAGATCCCGAGGCCAGAACCTGGACGCCTCTGGTCTTTTCTCTCTCCTTGGAGGCTCTGAGGGGCTTCCGAGTGGAGGAGGGAAAGAAGTTCCTGAGGCTAACTCATCCCATCGAGGAGATCCGGGACGTGGTTCCCGACGTCTCCCAGGGAGGAGCGGACTTCTTCAAAGTCCTGACCGTCAAGGAGACGCTGCGATTCCGGGCGGAGAGCGCCGAGGAGGCTCGCTCCTGGAGGGCTCTGATCCGCGGCGCTTTGGACTCGTACCTGGAGAGCGGAGAGGACGAACTCTCCGAGGAATCCGCCCCGGTTTCCAGCGCTGGAGCGACCGGGAATCTGCACAGACTGGTGCAGCACAGACTGAAGGAGGACGGGGTTCTCCTGGTTCATCTTTCCACGGTTCCATCAGAGAGGGGCTTGGACACGCAGAACTTCAAATGTGCAGGTCCGTGTTGTCTTCTTTCCTCCTCTCCTGGGAGAGGAAGGTTGTTGGCATCATGTCTGAAACGATGAAAATAAAAACCTAACATTCCTGGGAGGAATGCATATCGTCTTTTATGTCAGAGTTTCAAACTAAAATCATCTTTTTAGATGATTGGAGTTATTGCCATTTTCGTGTTGACCAATATTACTTAGTGGCGGCAATTTTTACTCCAAAAGTTAATCAGTGATCACCTGCAGCCTGCAGCTCTTTGGTCGCTTTTCATTGAATCTTTGACCAAAACTAACAGAAAAGAGTTTCATTGATTCAGAAAAGGAAAGTTTTAGCAGTTTTCCTGTCAAATTTAAAATTTTGTTTGTAAATGTGTGATTGTGACCGGTACAGGGAGCGAAACACGTCGATCAGATCCTGCCGGTCGCTCGTTTCCTCGTTAGCCACTTCGTTAATCCGACTTCCAGCCAAACGGTGTGATCCTTCGCTCAAATCCACCAGAAAACTGAATTTTAAGACGAGATGCTGAGAAGAAATCTGGTCAATTTGACAATAATGAGAACGAGAAAAAACTGCAGATCGAAAGAGCTATAAACTAATACATGTTTTTGTTTCTCCTTCTTAAAGGAATTTAAGCTTCTTTTTTGACCTGAAATGTAAAAACAGCAACAAATCTTAAGAATAATTATATACCACGCCTCGTGGCCGTTAAAGCCGTCCCCCAACGAAACTCGAAGCGGCCCACGGGCCACCAGTTGAGGATCACAGCTGGCTCTGGACACGTTTAGTTTAAAGATTTGCGTTTTATTTGAAAATGAGTCTTTTTGATTGTAAACGCTGCAGACCTCTGAGCTGATTACTGCCTGAAAGTTTCATTAAACTCCGTCCAGTGGGTCACAAGATATTTTGCTAACAGACAGACACGCGTTTGCCTTTTTTTTTTTTTTTTTCTGTGGCGGCGTAACAAGTCGTATGTAGAAGTCCGTCATAAATGTAATTTTTGTTGCTTGTTTTTCGTGCTGCTGGAGGTGTTTGTCGGTTTTTAATCCGATTTTTGTCCCATAATCGTCTCGTCCGAAGGCTGTCCCAAGCAGATCGGGCCGTCCCTGGGCAGAGCCAGGCTCTGTGAGTTTTCAGGCCAGTACTACTGCGACAGCTGCCACAAGGGGGACACCACCATACTCCCGTCCCGCATGGTGCACAACTGGGACCTCACGCAGCGAGAGGTAAGCCTCCAGGTCACGTCGGCCACGTGTCCCCCAGGCAGGAAGGAGCGCTGCTTTATGGTCCCGCCTGTCTCCGTCTGTCTCCACCCAGGTGTCGAGGAAAGCTCTGCACCTGTTGGCTCAGGTGGAGCACGAGCCGCTGCTGAACCTGGAGCAGCTGAACCCCGACTTGGTGAAGCACTCCGAGTCCATCGCTCAGGCCCACAGCCTGAGAGAGAAGCTGCGCCTGCTGGGGGACTACCTGCTCACCTGCCGCAGCGGCGCCTGCAGGAAACTCCAGGCCAGGTGGGTTCCAGGCAGGTGTTCTCAGCTGCGTCAAGCCACCATTACTTTGACTTTTTTTACTTTTTAGTCCTTCAGAACGTTCAGCGCAGTCAGGAGATGGCTGCTCTGACTTTTGCAACTTAGATTTTTACAAATTGTACAGAGCTCTCCTTCAGAAACATTATTCTCTGTAAAATCTGCCTGTTTTTGTCTTCTTCTGCTTCATCTAGCTAATTTGACACTGTAGATAGCCTTTTGCTGTGTTTAGCTTCTAGTTAGCCCTCTTTGCAACTTTACTTTTTAGCTAGTCGTTTGCTGCTTTTAGCTACTGTTCTGGTACTTTTAACTTGTAGCTACTGCTAAGCCAGTTTTACCTTGTAGCTAGCCTTTTGCTACTTTTTAGCAAATATTTTTAGCTTCCAGTTAGCCCTTTCAGGGACTTTTTTGCAACTTTATATTTTTTAGCTAGTCTTTTGCTGCACTAGCTTGCCTTTAGCTACTGTTCTGCTATTTTTATTTATTTATTTTAAATTTTGTTTTGCTTTGTAGCTACTCTTTTACTACATTTAGCTTCTAGTTAGCTTTTCGATTCTTTTAGCTGGCCTTTTGCTGCTTTTCTTTTAGAATCTGAAAATCCGTAGCTTTAATCCTATCCCCCTGACTTGTCTGAAGGATGGAGCAGCGGACGTACCTGCTGGAGTCGAGCCACCTGTACAGCGTCAGAGACCTCAGACAGGTATCTGTCCGGCTCCCGGCGCTTGTCCTCCACCAGTCGTCTCCGAGCGGCGAAGGATCTAAATGTCTTGTCTTCCACAGATAGCAGACGGAGAGTTCGCAGCCTTCCTGGTCAGGCTGGTGCACCACGCCTCGAGCCACGTGTTCAGCTGTGACCTTTGCACTCAGAGGGGCTTCATCTGCCAGATCTGCCACTCGGACGACATCCTCTTCCCCTTCCAGTTTGAAAGCACAGTCAGGTGTGTTGTGTTGCTCTGTCCCCCTCCACGTGTTTACAAGCTAGGACACAAACTCGCCTTAATCTGTTTTTTTCTCCGTGTTTTCCAACCAGGTGTAACGACTGTAAAGCCGTGTTCCACCGGTCCTGTAAGTCCAGCAGCCCGTCTTGTCCTCGCTGTCAGAGAATGAAGAAATACCTGCAGAGGGATCAGCAAGACTGACAGCTGCGGCTTTCTGGGAACTTTTAACGCAAGAAAAAAAAACATGAAGAAAAGCAGAAGTTAAGGAACCTCAAGTGCAATTACATAAAGCCGGTTTGCCTGAAGAAGAGAGGGTTTCAACGCCGCAGTAGCACTTTTGCACTAATTCAGAGGCGCGGCAGTGAGTTTAAAGCCGCTGCATCAAAGCAAAAGCAGGACGAGTTCAGCGTCCTTAATCGTTACCGCAGCGAAGATCAAGAACGAAAAACGACACTCGAGCGGATCAGCCGGTTTTGATCGTGCCTTCTTTTTTTTTTTTAAATTAAATTAGATTTTCTTCTCATCACATGCCAAAATGCATCGCATAGCTTGTTCCCTTTTAAATAACCAAAACAACCCAAAGTTGCACAGATGCATTCAGTGTAAATATACGAATAAACGACAAAGAAGATTTCGTCTGCAGCTCGAGGAAATTCAGAAAGTATTTGTCGTGCTGCTCGTGTGTTGGGACACTTGTTTGATTCATATTAAAACGAATAAAACACGCGTTGTTTGCTAATTAAGATTTGGGGAAATTAATATATTTCAGAGTTTGCATATTTTGCACTTAACCGCCACTGTTAGGAAGGTCTACGAACACAAAAAGATCCTTCACGTAGCAAACCTTTAATGTTTTATTTTGGGGGTTTTAATAACTTTAGTTATCTGATTTAATTATTTCTAGAAACTGCCAAGAATAAAAATCCTTACATGTTTATTTATGAAGTTTATTTTGATCTATGCGCAATAATATTACACTTCGGAGGAGGATTCTGTGAACTGCAGTCCTGATATTCCTGGTTTGTTCATTTTATCTCAAGCATAAAGTCATAATGAAGTAAAAGCTGGTGTGTTGGATTTTGTTCTTTTTTTTCCTATTATTTAAATACCATTTAGACGCAACTAATGCTGCTGATGTTTTCTGACTTGAGCCTCCGAGACGCTAAAATGTTCCACAACATTCGTGCTTTCCTGTTTTCTACGTGCCGCCTCTCTGATTGTTTAATTTTTGCCTTTGCTTTCCGGTCTTAAAGGGATAGTTCTGATCTTTGGGTCATGAACAACGAACATCTTACCTGTCGTAGACGGTCCTTTAAACTGCCTCAGTTTGATAAAGTAACGACTAAACTGACTATTTTATTTGTTTTAAACACATTTTCTCTTTTGAACCATCTATACATATTAAATCACTGGTAAGGTGTGGTAAAATTTAGCCGCGGCGGCCATCTTGAATCGGGTTATCCCTAAAAATCAATCAGTTGTGGACGGACACGTAGGGATTACTTTCTGGAGGTTCGGTTAAAATTAGTTCTCTGATTCACGAGATATTCTGCTGAAAGACGGACGAAATGTGAAGCTGAAGCTCCGGTGTAGCTATATATAATAAAAAATAAATAAAAAACAGCAGTGTTTCTGAAGCTGCGTCATGGTTTATACGGAAAAGACTCATGGACTCATTCGTGGTGTTTCGGTGACAAATTTGTGCAAAACAACAAACCAGCAAGGAAGAGAAGTTGTTTCCTTTGAGCTGATTTCAACCAATCAGGTAGGTTTTGATTTGTGATATTTAATATATAAGCATCTGCAAGTAACTGGTTGAATAATTCTGAAACTGTTCATCGGCACTTCTACCCCCAGGAATAAAAAGAAATTATAATAATCTAAGGCAGCCGTCTTCCAGGTTCGATTCCTGGCCTCAGTCACATCGAAGTGTCCCTGAGCGCAAAACACTGAACCCCTCACCGCCTCTGATGCTCCCCTTCGGCGTATAAATGGAGTTTAAAGCACTGATTAGACGTTACAGATTGATTTATTCAGAGATGTGTAAATGTAAAGCTGTTCGAGTATCCTGGTTGGCTAGAAAGGTGCTATTTAAGTCTATTTATCTTAAACACAAATGTAGATCTAAACTATTACTGTTGTAATAAAAAAAATATTAAACGTTTAAGTACGTTTATTCTTTCACCCACAAAAAAAAACCTACATTTGCAGCACCACAGAAACGTCCCAACGCCGTCAGCGGTTCATTTCAGGTCGTAGTTTTTATTTCCAGAACCAGCTTTGTGTGGTTGTCCTTAGGCGGGGAGGGCACGGCCCCCACCAGGCCCCCTCCTGGGGGAGCCCCTGCTGAAACAGGTGCTGCTGATCACCTGTAAATTAATCTGCAACCAGCCTCACCTGCGTCTGAGCATCATATACCTGTCCTAATGGCTGGATCTTAGTTTGATTCGCTGCAGAAACCGTAAAGGTCATGTTTATCCCCAGTTAATGTGTTGTTGTTTTTTTGTTTTTTTAAAGGCGTGACATTATAAATTCCTGAATCGTGTTTCAGTTTCTGATGGGAGGAGTAAAACAGGACGAGGATCCTGAAAAACCCGCTCAGCCTCCAGCAGATCTCCGCCTCTCGCTCCGGGATTTTAAACCGACTCTCGTCTTTTTCTCGAAGCCGGAGAGACAAACCCCGAGCCCGGGATGGATGCTGGCCGGGCAGACGGCGCCGGGAGCCGGCTGGAGAGGAGCAGCCACACGGCCTTCATCCGCAACAACACGCTGTTCGTCTGGGGAGGTTACCAGGTGAGCCGCTTACCTGAGCAGGTACACCGGAACTCGCATCGGCTTTTTCTTTCTTTCCCCTCCTTTTAACAACACTTCTGAGTTTTTCTGGCTTAATCTGGAGGCTCGTTAAGACATGAGTCACTAATTGGAAGTTCAAACTATTAACATTTTATTGTTCCGTGAAATGAGACGGACTCAGAACCTTTTTAGGAAGTATTTATCCACAGAACCGAGTATTCTTAAAGGAAAATTCATCAAACTGAACCTAAATTAGTTTATTTTCTCACTTGGACTGCAGCTTTTACCTTCATGTGACCCAGCCTGACAACCCTCAGGAGGGAGGGGAGGGAGTGATTTGCTAACAGGGGTCCAATCCTGGTCCTCGAGGGCTTCTGTCCTGCAAGTTTTACTTGTTTCCCTGCTCCAACATGCCTGATTCCTGGTTAAATGTTCTGCAGAAGCCTGCTGATTCAGATCAGGTGTGTTGGAGCAGAGGAACAGGTAAAACATGGAGGATGGAAGCCCTCCAGGACCAAGGTTGGACGCCCCTGATTCAAAGCGAGGCGGGTGAGTGGCTGGCTGCAGGTTTTTAAGGCTTGGCGCTCTTTATTTTTCAGTTTGAGCTGAGAAGCAAAAAAAAAAGTTTTTAGAAGTTGTCGTCCTGTGAATGAGCAAGAATCCACACGAACATATCCAAATCTTTACCCTTCAAAGCCCAAAGCAATCTGTCAATGTCGTCTTTCTTTGCAGGAGATAAGGACTCAAAGCGCTCGGTTTCGTCGAGTTCTTATCTGGGTTTTGTCTCCCTGCAGGTGGAGGCTGGGCAGGATGTCGTGTTACCCAGAGATGAGATATGGCTGTGCGATTTGGACAGCGGGATGTGGTGAGATAAGACGCCATTTATCAGCCGAGATGAGAGCCGTGTCGCCCTGACCTGCAGTCAGGGGTGCAGGCTCGCGGTGTGCTCTTATTTAAGAACGAGATGCAGGCTTGAAGAGGAGTTCGACTCTAATCTTTCACGGTTCAGTAAGCTTCAGAAGCTTTGTTAAAGCTGCAACCAGCCCTCTCTAAGGAATACTTTAAGTTTACCATTTGTGTCCGTTTCACTCTTACTGTTTGTTTTTTCTGGGAGGCAGGCAACAAAAGACCATCTCCGGAGATGTTCCCTCAGACTTATCGGGTTTCTGCGGCGCTAACGTGAACGACACGCTGTACGTCTTTGGAGGATGTGACTCTGCAGGATACTCGAACCAGGTGAGACTCGGTGGATGAGGCGAACCCTCGCTGCTCCCAGTTCGAGGCGCTGGCGTTCAGCAGAAGTCTGTGGAAACTTCCCAAACGACTCTTCTGAGCTTCACATATGATCCCGGGTGCAAAAACATGGAATGTCTAGTAAAAACTACTAATTTGAACCAGTTTTCCCAGGGTGCAACATGGTCGAATTTATGCATCGCACTAATATTTTGTTAAATGTCTCAAAGCATGATTCTACCACCACCTTGCTTAACAGTTGTTAGATCTGAAAGCCTCATCTTGACTCCTCCAAACATCCCTCTTGTTTCAATTTGTCTCATCTGTCCAATAAACTCGTCTCCAGAGGACAATTGGCTTGTCCATATGGTTCATTTTGGAGTTTCTGTCCATGCTGACATAAATCTGTCCTCTCTCTGGACCGGGACACTGATTTTCCAGCAGACTTCAGCCTTGGTTGATCCTGAACATCTAAGGGTGGCAGATCAGTGCTGGTTCAGTCCAATGAACGCTGACAAAGACAAACCGCCAGCTGCAGTCAATCACGATCACTTATAAGAAGTTATAAGCATCAATTATTAAAAGATTTGTGTATATAATTGAGCTTGAATATATAATTCTGACCAAAACGTGGCTTGGAGAAAATGGACAAACTTAATTAAAATCGTTCAGTCCTTGGATGGATCAAATGATTCCAAGCATTATTAGGTGGATGTAGGAACTGGAGGCTCCAAAATTTTAACTTTAACCTAATTTATATGGCAAATGTTTTATCTATTCAGCTAAACTACCAGAAGTCTGTGCGGCTTGTCAAAACGGGTAATTTCATAATTTTCTCAGTAACTTTAGTCATGTTAGCAGCTCCTTTTGGTGCAAGTGAGACATTTCAAGCTCCACCAGTTTAAAAAATAAAGCCATACATGATGTTTTATGACTTTCATGCTTGTGACTAGTTAACTTCTGATGTGGCACCATATCTTAAGGACATGTCTGAAATATTCATGTTTGATTTGTGATTAAATGAACTCTTTAAAGGATTTAAACCACTGTCATAATGTTTTATGCTCTCAATGAGCTGCTTGATTCGTAGTAGTTTAGGTTTTCCAGAAACTCTTTCAGAGGTTTTGGGCTTCAGCTGCTTGTTGGGTGGCCAGATGACTTCAGATCAGACGTCAGATCTGAGTTTATTTCGGTCCTCCTCCTCCTTTTGTACTTCCAGCATCTGAGCTGTGAGGAGTCGCTCCTTTCGGCGCTTCATCCGCCCTCCCGTTCTTGTGAGGGAGTTTAGGTGAAAACTCGGGGAGGAAATTCCTGAGGAATTCACATAAACTCAAAGATCAACAGATTTAATTTCTGTGTGTCGAAGGTCTCGGCAGCGTCACTGAAACAGACTTTCCTCACCAACACAAGAGTTTGTGTTCGTCATTCTACAGAAACACATTTCAACATTTCGGGCTGTTTAACACAGTAACTTAATTTTAACTAAGAGTTCTCACATGATTCTGTTAAATTGCCCATTCTGTAAACTTTAGTCATTGTATAATCCTGTCTTTCTGGTTGTTTTGGTCTGAACTGACAGGATGTGACCACAACAGGGAGGCTGTAGTTTCTGGTTTTCATTGTTTCAACATTTAATGTTTTCCACGAGAAACTGAATCTGAGACGAACCTGTAAATGTTTAAACATGAATCTCTGCACTTATTATCCATCAGAGGGAATGTTCTTGTGCTTTCTTCATCAATGATTGATGGATTTTTCCCTCTCAGGAAAGGAGGATCATCTCTGACTTGGTGTCATGTTTGCAAACGAGCTGCACGAACCAGGATGTTTGTTTCCCCCCTTTTCTTAAAAAGGTTAAAGTTTACAAATCTTTGCTATTTGTGCAGACTTTAGTTGAGAGAAGACTATAATAAAAAGGCAAATAAGAACAATGAACTGTTGGATTGCACTGTTCGTGTTAGAATTGCACTTGGAGATCGGGCAAAGTGTTTTATTTTAGTTCAGCTTTCTTCCTGGCAGCTGCAGCCATGTTCACACACCCATGTCAAAGTGTAGGAAAACGGTACAAGGAAACGTGTGCAGAAGTTTTACATATTTTAAAACTGTTAAGGTTTCATATTACAAGCTCTGTGTGCAGTAGATGCAGGAGATTGATGTCGTCTTAAAAATATTTAAAGCCCTCAAGAACAGATTTGTCCTTTCTGATCTAAAATGCAGACATGAACGGCAGGATGGGTGTTTCTGTCGAAAGGAAAAGCCAATGAATCCTGTTCACGGAGGTTTTTCTGGTTGCAGATGTTCAGCGCTGACGTTTCCCAGCCGTGCTGCTCCTGGACGAGGCTGACGGACGCGAAGGGAACGACTCCTTCGCCCCGAAACGAGCACTCCTGCTGGGTCCACAGAGAGAGGTCTGTCAGCTGCTCAGCAAATAAACCTTTCAATTCGAGTCGTTTTCCTTTAGGTGTTAATGCTTTCAGTGGGGCGTCAAGCTTTTTCCACCATCTTCTTTGTTTGAATTGCTGGGACTAATTGTCGTTTTTGCAGATTAATCTACTTCGGTGGGTATGGATGCAAGACGATCGGGGAGGTCCGAAACACTCTGTCGTCCAGCTTCATCGTAGAGGAGATGTCCTGGGTGAATACTGACCTCCAATTTAAACTTCAGCCTCTTTAGTTGTCATGTTCAGCCTTTTAATGAGTTCATTTTTTAGGCAACAATTGGAGACACGTTATTTCGGTGCTGGGGGTGGAACAACGAGGTCCATGTTTTTGATACTCGGTCCTCCACGTGGAGTAAACCTGAGACTCAGGTGAGCGGAGCAGGTGAATCTGCTTCTTCTGTCCTGTTTTTCTTTCAGATAATGAGTCTGAAACCCTGCCGTCAGCTCACTGAGGCCGTTTCGAGAAAGTAATGTCAGTGCTGGCAGTGAGATGGAAGTAAAAGCTTTAATGTTCTAGAGACGTGAATATGTAATTTTTGAGGGAGGGAGGCGGTTCCAGACATTTAGTTATGAACAATAGTTAGACCTCACAGGGAACCTGACAAATCACTTAAAGCTGTGTGGAGTCTGACGAGAACCAATGTGGCTCAGTTTTTGGGGTGAAGAATCTGCAGATTCCTAAAACCATCCAGCCTTTTCCTGCCATGCATCTGTGGTTTGGTTGGACAACAAGTCCAGGAGGGAAACCCAGACATCCTCCTTCCTAGCAACTGTCTCCAGCTCCTCCCCAAGGCGTTCCCGGGCCAGAGAGGATATAAAATCCCTCCGGTGAGTTCTGGGTCTCCTCCTCAGTGGAAAACCCCACAGAGAGGGAGGCGTCCTGATTGGTGGACGGGTTTGAACATCCCCATGAGTCTGCGGGGTGTCGTCTAGGGCAGTGATTCCCAAAGTTGGGGTCGGGACCCCAGTGTGGGTCACTCAACACCAAGTAGGGGTCCTCAGATAATCTCCAGATATCAATTTACAATAAAAAAACTTCGTTTTTATGCCATTTTTGCACCATAATTGTTACAAAAACTTGAAATGCAAGTCCATACATTGGTTTAAAAAATGGCGTAATGGATGTTAAGACTGTTTGTGTTGTCATTAGCATTTTTGGATATTTAAACGGCCAACAGATGGGGTCACACACCTTCGTCACTATTATTTTATGGGTCGGAAGCTGAATGGTTTGGGAACCACCGGTCTAAGGCGTTAATCCCTGGTGGGATCCAACTCCTGCGATTTGACCTCGGGGGGGGTCAAACTGAAAGCCACTCAGAGACCTTAATGAAGGACCACAACATAAATTACCTCCGATTGGAATAAAGAAATTGTGGCGCTCTCTTGAAGCCGGGCCTGAGCGGCTCAACACCAAACGCTTGGTAGTAGAGTCTTAGTTTTTGGGTTAAGCCCCAAAAAAGTTGCAGAACTCTCCTCCATGTGGGACGCCGCCTGCAGGCAGGCGAGAGCGGGTCCCCTGGCGTTTAAACATGCTGCAGTATTGACCGTTTTCACGACCATCTGCTGTGATAAACTGACACTTTCCTTATGACGCTGTGACCTTTTCATGGTTTGAGTTTTTTTTTTTTTTTTTATTAAATGGTTGGTGGTTTGTTAGAGAAGTGCTGACTGGTCAGAATCTACAGCGAAGACCCTTAACTGCCCGTAAAAACTTCAAAACTGAAACGATCCTTTTTATTTTTGGCTGTGATCGTTGTAACAGAACATGGAGGCATCCCAGAACTGGATCCACTTATGACTCATGTAAACAGACTTTACAGGGAGAGAAAAAGGCAAACGATGGCACTGATTCACTCCTCCCTTCTCATAGATGCAACATTCTGAAATGAATAAAAAGTCACTTCATAAGAACAATATTTCCTGACAGAAATGAACTCCAGGAACAGTTTGAGGAATGACTCGTCCTCAGTTTGTCTAACAGGTGTTGTGAGGGAATCCAAACCACGTTAATGTTGTGGCTGGTCTGTGTTTTTTGTTTTTTCCTCCAGGGTCCCGCCCCGGCTCCCAGAGGCAGCCATGCCGGTGCCCTGCTGGGGAACAAAGGTTATCTGAGCGGCGGTGCGGTGAGTTCACCTCTCCGCTCTGAATGAGCGGGTCGACCGCTCGTTTCCAGGGAAGCGTTCGTGCGGGGATGTTTAAGATAGCGCTGTATTGGATGGGGCTTCCGTCTTCGTGGGGACAGTTTGAGTTCGGTCCTTTCCTGTTTCAGCAGCTCCTTCCTGTTGTGCCGCAATGGCGCCCCCATCCACAAAGGCAGATTCTGTGATAAATGTTTTTGTCTTTTGAGCTTGTGGATGACCCGGACTTCTGTAAGAGCTGGAGCTCAGTTCCTGTTGTTGAAGCTGTGGTCAAACCTTACAAAAAAAAAAAAATGTTGTGATCTTATACCAGATTACGAGATGTGACTCTCAGCTTCTGTAAAACTGACTGAGGTTTAGTCATTTTTCTGCTGTCTGTCAGTCAGCTGTGGTGGGCATCTGGATTCAGATAGACTCCAAATGAATCCGTCGTAGACGTAGATCCACACATGAGTCCAGACAGATACAAACTTTAATCAGACGGCCCATCTTGGAGCAGGGTTATCAGGTGAAGCAGCAGATGGGTGACCGGTGCACACATGAGGCGGCTTGTTCCAGTTTGCTTCATTCTTTCATTGTTTATTTCTGTTTGTTTGCAGGAAACTGCCGAGCTCGACATCTTCTGCTTGGACCTTGAGAGCTGGACCTGGACTCAATTGTAAATATTTAGGCGGTCTTTTCTTTTTAAACCCACAACTCCTCCTCGTTTGCAGTGATTTTAACAAAAATTGTAATTGCTCTGCTTCTCCTCAGCGACCTCTTGCCCTCCTGTGCCCCTCTGGGCCGCTCCATGCACACGATGACTCCCACGTCAGACAGTAACCTCTTCGTTTACGGCGGCCTTGGCATAGACGGAAACACGCTGAGTAAGTTTTCACCACCCCCTGGAATAATGACTTGTCTGTGGGGCGTCTGCTGAATCTGTCGTCTTGTGATTTCCCGACTTTCCAAGAAGGAATATAAAGTCTTTCTTGTTCTGATAAACTGTTAAATGTGATCTTTTTCTTTTGAAAAAGACGATGCCTGGCAGTTTAACACACGCAGACGAGAGTGGGTGAAGCTGACACACCCTCACAAAGACAAACCCAGGTAAATTTATTCATTCAGCTGCCCTAAAGTGGGATTCTGTGGAAAGGCTACGGACAACTAACATCTTACCTGCTGTGGATGACTCTTTTGGTGGCGCGTTTCAAATGCAAAGTGCTTAAAGCAAGCAGATAACGACGACAAATGGAATTTAAAAACAAATTTGAACAACAAACTGGATCGCTGCAGTCTTTAAATGGCTCTAATTTTACATCTGTTCATGCAAACGTTGTTTTTAACAGTTTCAGCTCTGCAGAAGTTATTGTCATAGTATTGATGTAAATTGCTGCAGCAGCTAATAAGGTTTGCAGAATCTGGGTAGATTTATTTCTGTTTGAACCTGTCGGAGGCTTCATGTAGCTGCTGGTGTTGAGCATAAATCTGATTTTTGTTTTATTTTATCCTCCTAAGGGTCTGTCACACTGCTTGCCTAGGAAAGGACGACGATGTTGTCGTGTTTGGAGGAAGCAGCAACCTCTGCATCCACATGGACTTGGTATGCTCACAAAAAAATCCATCTCTGAACACTTTTGTGACCCAGTGTGGTGGTTTTTAAAAACGATGTTGGCCTGATAGTTTTTCTTTGCAGACATTATAACGAAGCTGCAGCATTACATCCCGTCCTTGTTTTTTAAATGTTCTCATTTTAAACCTCGTTGGTGAGCGATCCAGTGAAACTGTGACGTAATTCATCCTAAGTGGCTTAAGGGCTCAGACTATACAGGAAACTGCGGTTTCACATGTGAGGCTTTTGTTTCTGACAAGAAATATTACCTGCAGCTTTAAAAAGGCAGGTGATCATGTAATCTGTCAGCAGAATATCAGGTATCAAAGTAATTATTGGCTGTATAAATAAATCTACAACTGATTCAAGCTGGTCGCTGCTGTTATTTACCTTAACCAGCACTAAAAGGGCTACAGATCAGTCAGTTTTACAGATAATGAGCTGAAATTTGGTGTGGTGGTAGCTGAGAGTCATCCACAACAAATACTCGAAGGCTGAATGGATAACACAAAGCGGCGGCTGAAATGCATTGATTCAGTTTGTGAGCTTTCGGTGCCTTTTGTAGGCAAAACATTTTATTGAAATGACGTAATTCTTTATTATGCCCTAAAAGTATCTGCAAAACTCTTTATTTCCTCACAGTTTTTAACTGTTTATATGTAAATGCTTTAATGTTTTGCCATTAAAGTTTCTTTGATACATTTTTCCATCTCCAAACTGTTTTCCAGGTTTCAGTTCTGAGGTCTCCGGTACAAAATCACTGCAGGGATGTTTTTATATTTCAGACCAGGCCGTACTCCCTCTACAGGTAGGATTTGAAATGGGTTTTAGTCTGTGCCAGCTTTAAACTCTGCTGTTTGTGGAAATGAATGCAGAGACCTTTTTTTCGAGCCGCTGAAGGCTCGGTGTTGCGATAATGAGCTTACCTTATACGAACGGCAGCAGGCCGTGTCGGGTTTGTGAAACCGACAGATTTAAGGAATTATCGGAGGTTTTTGTGCCCCGAACAGGAGGCAACGTATGAACCCAGGTTGAGTCATTGTGGCTGTATTTAACCCTTCTCAAAACCTTTTTAATTTAATATTCTGAGCTCCTAACCAAAACTCATATTGGAGGATAGAATTAGACTGAATTTAGTCAGTTATAGTACATGTAATTATAAATTTGTACACTTTTAAATGTATTAACTGGTTTTGATGATTCACTTTTTGGTGCAGTCATTATAATACAGCCACAATTTAAATGACATACTTTATCATTTGTTAATGGAGACATTAAATCATAAAGTCTTTAAATTAATTTACACATGAGGAATGTTACAAAGGTGGAAATTTATTGTGAATTTAATCTATAAAAAAGGCATTTCTTGCATTAATTTGGTTTAGGAACCTGTTTATTGAGACTTTTTACCCTAAATTTCAAAGTTAAAGTTCAGTCCATCAGCTGTTAAGGGTTCAGGGGCTTTTATTTTTGTTGTGACATTAATTTAGTAGAAGCTGTCATTTTTTTTTTTAAAGCGGAACGTTTTTGTGAACGTGGCCTTTTTGAAATCGTGGCTTCAAAATAAAAGTCGACCGATCGGTTTTCAGGCTTCAGCCTCTGAACATTTTAGTGTTTTTAAAGGGTTCTGAAATCCGTCATTGTTTAGCCTTTTGTCTCTGGATCTGTCACATTAGTTAATCTGAACATTTTGGCCATAAAAACAACAAGGATGTTGGAGGTTTACAGGCTCGCGGTGCAAAAAGACGCAGCGTTATCGGATCAGAATCAACTCTTTTTACCAAATCTGTTAAAAACCAGCTGTTGTTTTTCTCCAGACTCTGTGAGGATTTCATCGGAGGAAACTCTGAGCTCTTCAGGCTGCAGCTCGACTGGCTGCCGTCAAAACTTTGCAGCAAAATCAGGAAAAGGGTTGAGTTTTTCTCCGCCATGAAGCTGGTTCTTACTGCCTGAGGGAACGTTTTTACAGGAATGAGAATCTGAGGAAGTTCTGCTTCAGTTCTTATGTTCGGGCTAAAAATAACTTTAAAACAAGTTGGTGCTAAAGTTGCATATTAGTTTTCTTTTTTTAACATCTGTAATTTGTAAATGAAGTTTTTTGTCATTTTAAAAAAACTGTTTAGTTAAGTTTTACTATGATGTGAATCCTGTTTTTGAATAAAGCTACTGATGTTTCATATTTTTGTGGCTTTAATGGAATTGGGGATGAGAGAAACCAGGATTTCTTAATTTTGTTTTTTATTTTTTCTATGGCTGAAATTTGGTGTAAGAATGAATCAACGCTAAAATTGGGGAAAACCTGAACTAAGATGAGCAAAATCACAGCTAAAACTAGCAAAATTACAGCGCAAGTTGATGAACACAAGACTTTGCACTTTTAATATCATAATTCCCACAAAGTACTTCACAATAGAGCAAACTAGTGTGTATAATTCTATATAAACATCCATATCTTTGAATATCTGAAGGGTAAGATGACAAAATCATAGCTAAAAGAAGCAAAACTGTAGCTGAAATGAGCCGAAGTGGCTAAAAGGAGTATGAGAACATTGGCAAATTTAAGTTTTTGAATGAACTAAAAAGGTTTTAATGCATTTCTTTTAAATGAAGCTGAAGTCATAACATGTTATGCCTGACTGAGCTGAACATTTTGATAAAAGGCATGAAGTACGCTGAAATGTACAGAAGAAACTGAGCAGAAAACCGTTAATGCCGAGTCGGCATTTGCACGAATATGCAATAAAAACAACTTTTGATAAATTGTTTTAAACAAGTCCTCAGATTTGGTTCACAACTTGATTTGATACTTTAAAGCAGCTCTTTCCTGCAGAAAGAAATGAACAAAAAAAGGTAAATATTGACTGATTTACTCTGTATGAACTGCTGAAAGTAAACGAGTCGCTTTATTGGTTTTTCTCACTTCCTTGTTGAGTAAAAAGTTTCACATTTCAGATTTTTCCCTTAAATCAGTCTCACTTCTTATTTTTCTACAACCCATAAAGATTAAATCCAATTTAGACTCAGTAAAACTGCAGGGAACCTTTGGTTAGTTGGTATTTTTTAATTTGCAAAAGATCATTTGGATCCACGCAGCCGGCAGGTTCGTCTGCTCTCAAACGGGTCGGACGTAGTTGGCCGGGAGCATGCCCCGCTTCCCGGTGCGCTGGTTGCAGCCGAACATCCACCCTTCGTCTATCTGCTCCACGTCGGAGATCAGGTCGCCCTCCTGCAGAGAAACCTCGTCCGCCTCCGCTGCCGTGTAGCTGTACAGGGCCTGGAAGTGCCTCTGAGCGAGAGGAAACGAGACGAACTCACAGGCAGAAGTGAAACTGTGATTTGCATGAAAGAGAGGCAGACAGTCCACACATTCATACAGCCTGCAGGCACTCGAATAAAGCAAGAAAACAACATAATTCATTCAACTTTCAGCATTTTGTTCATGTTAGTCCACTTTAATCTGACTTCTGAATCATTTAGGCACAAAAATCTAAAGTTAAAGGCTGAATCCGTGTTGTTGACTCAAAACAGAATAAATATTTAAAACTGGGATTTTGTTACAAGCAGCCTGTCACAAACACACAATTCGTTTTTATTTCTTTAGCTAAATCTATGAAGTATTCCTAAAATAACACCAAAGAGCTGTTGGTCAAAAAGTGAAGGTCTTTTTTTCTCCTATTTCTTAAAGAGGCAACTTTGAGAAATTACAGAAATTTACAGAAAAACGCAGCCGAAATTCCTTCCGAGAGTCGAAATCTAATAATCAAAATCACTTCAAACGATTACAAGAAAGTCTGGCTGCTTGGAAGCCAAAACAAAACGATCAGGGTTCTCTTAAAATGTTTGTAATACCGTATATATGAACACATTTACTCTTAACGAGGTTCTACAAACATTTAAAACATCATCAGTTCTCTTCCTGTTTTATACGTCACAGATACTTCCTGTTTGCTCTCATTACATGATGCTGTTTTTAAATGTTTTATAGTTCAGTTTTTAGAGATTAAAGGTTTTATTTTTACACGTTTTAAGCTGTTTTGTATTTACCCAGTCAGCCGTACAGGTGATGACATCTGTTTTGCATAAATGAGACAGAAATCTTTTAAACCTTTTTCTGCTTCCAGCCTGAAAGCATCTTCATCTCAGTTTTTGAATAATGTTTCGATATCATAACGTGCATAACTGCACGTTTGTTGTAGAAAAGCCTGAAAAGACTGAGATGGAGTGTAATCTAACTGTAAACTCTCACTTTTACAGGACATGTCTGACGCTCCTGGGGTTAAATCAGATGTATTTTAAAGTTTTTCACTAACTGAACACCTACCGTTCCTTGAAGAAATGCATATCGAGTTTAACATGAAAATCCTCTTTTGTTGAGCAATTACAGATCTGCAGTAAAGCCATCTTGGAGTACATGTTGGGGATGACCCTCAGCTGCTCAGCTACCAAGTTTTAGCTCAGTTAAAGACATTTTTGTGCTAAAATCACTTAGCTGTGGTGGTCATCTTGATTCAGGCATGATATGGCAGTGCAGTAATGCCCATAAATGTAAAAGGAGAACAGCCACGTGTAATTAATTAATTTAAATAAAGTATTTCATTGTGGTGTTTGTGTAATGGCCTCACCCCTCCACCAGATGGAGCTACAGCTGCAGGGCGAGTTTGTCCTGCAGGCTGACCGAACCTCTCAGGGTTCGAGGCTTCGCTTTCTGCACAAACACAGACACGAGCATCAAACACACACGCTCAGAGTTGAATGAGAGTGAAGCAAAGCGTAAAGGTGCGTCTCACCTTGTCTGTTTTCAGGAGGAGGGGCGTCACTTCGAACCTTGCTCTTCTCGAACTCCTCGTGGTACTTTATCTGCACAGACGTGAGCTTATAATCCACCAGAGGGCATTCTCACATTCAACCGTTTACCCACAACATGCGCTGCCTCCTTTTTAGGAGGTTCAAAGACACCGGGAACGGCAGAGCCTTCGGATCGTGAATCGATCCGGGGTGGAAGAGGGAACACGAGAAGAAGGAGCAGCCAGTTGTGTCCTTGAACCTCCGGAGGAGTAAACGGGAACAGGATGATGTGGGAAAGAAAGAAAACAAGATTTTGCCCTTTTGACATACAGATCATTACCCATCATTCCTTTCTGCAACCAGTGCTCCCATGAGAGAGGAGGGAAATGTGTGTGTGTGTGTGTGTGTGTGTGTGTGTGTCCACAGCTGAGAGACTTTGACCATATAGGGCAGCTTCTCCTCGGTGGACGGGGAGAAATGTCAAAAATGTGCCTCTGTGTTTCTGCAGGATCACCCTCTGAGATACTTCACTGCCAGCAGGACATTTCTTCTTTCTTTCACTCACGTTTTGAACGCTTCAGTCCTAAAATCCTTTGCTTTTCTCGCCTGTTTGCCAGGATATGAGCGGGCTTGTTTCTGTTTGTCAGACGGAGCAGAAAGTTGCCCTTACGTTACTGATCTGGTCCTGAGTCTTCTTCAGCCTCTGCATCTCCGGGGTGTCGGCCACCACGCTGAAACCTTTCCCCTTGCTCTTCTCAAACTCCTCCTTGTACAGGGCCTGCAAACAGGATTTTACAGGAACGTGTTTGAAGATGTTGATCACAGCAGCGGGCCGAGACATCTCAATGAGCTTTTATTAAATTTTGTTATTTGTTAAAGAGCTGACTGAGTCATTGTCACAGATACGTTCTTTAGTTTTTAATCCACAGCTGCTGCATCCAACATCAGGTTTGTAATCATCTAAATCAGGACAAAAGGCCACATTTGGATGCATGAGCTGTAAAGGAAGTGTTGGATGAGCTAAGATCATCCCTGACTGCCAAGTTAGGCCTCAAAAGAACAGTCGCTGTGCAAAAACTGTAACTCAGATTTTAGAAAATCTTGAGCCGTGAGCAGCAGAAGAGCCTGATGGTCACACACGCACATTTTTATGTGTCTGCAGTGTTTTACATGAGAGATATGACAACTTAAAAAGACCCTTCACTTCCACTTTTGAAGGAAACTCTGAGCTAAAATACAACTGCAGTCTGTGGAAACTTGGCGGTCCACTCTCTGTGTCCTGCGGGGAATTACAAAAAAACCCTACAAGTGCTCCAGCGGTGGGAGGCCCACTGGGTGAAACGTGACAGAAAGGTCTATGTTTTGTTGTTAAAAGGTTGTGGGAGAGAGAAGACGTGAACATTCCTCCGTTCCTCGGGGGGCCGCTCTCCTGCATGTTTTAGATGTTCTTGCTTTAAAACACCTGCTTTAAATGGATGACTTGTTGCCGTGCTCCTGGAGAACCTGATGATTTGGTGAGGAGGTGATTAAACCGTTTGAATCAGGTGTGTTGGAGTAGAAAATCCTGAAACTCCCAGGACTGCGGCCCTCGAGGCCTGGAGTTTGATACCCCTGCTTTAGACAGTTCAGTCTAAAAGTCATCAAACTTAAACGGTGATTGTGTAAAAACTGTGAGAGATATCAAAATGCCAGCTCAGACACGTAAAGTCCGACCTTCTGCGACCCGTTTAAACCTCGAATGACGTTTCTGCAGCGAGCTCTGCCTGAGCCGTAGAGCTCCAAAGAGGGCTGGGTTTTATCTCACCAGTTTGGCTCGAACCCCTTTGTTCTCTTCAGGTTTTGTCTCCGTCGAGTGACGTCATAGCAAACCGTTTTCCGACTGAGCTGCACGTTTCGATGTCTAATTTGCACATTTTTAAAACTGAAAATGGTCAAAAATTGTGAAAACAGAACAGGAACAGGGGTTGGCTTGGTTATGAGGACATTTCTGCAGCTTATCCAAAGAAAGAATAAACTGTAATTTAGCACGAGAGCTTGTTCTGCTCAAACTCCTCGTGACAGAGGAGGACAGGATTCGTCCCCAGCATTCAGGAAACCCAGTCCTTACTGTTTATATCAGCTTGAATTAAAGGATAAATTAAAACAGCCGAGGTTAACTTCTCAACCCAAACAGAAGCAGATTTATTCGCTCGTCCACAACGACGTTTAAGTCCGTTTTACCCAGAATGAATCACAAACAAGAGTCGTGTTGTGATTCAAGTGAGCTTTTATCACAGCCGCCTGTTAGCTCAAACCCCGGGGGAGCGTTCGCAGCTTTAAACAAAGCCGAAATGTTTATTTGAAAGTAAATCTGAGATCCCCGCACACACACACACACACAGAGGCAAACATAAGTGAGTCACGTTCCTGCTATGAGGAACACGCTGCTCCACAGAAAGAGACTTTTATGGTTATAAACAAAGACGGGGGAAGGTTGGATGAGATGAGAGGAATGAGAGAATGAAGCTGCTTTAAATTGCTGCAAATGCACGACGTTAGTGTTGAAGTCACGTGTCGTGTTACATGACTGCTCGGCACGATTTTAACCGAAAGCAGAGCTCTTCCTGAGGTATCTGTGAGGCTGTGGTCGCTGGATGGACGGATGTGTCTGCTTCCCAGAAACTCAGGATGACTTTATTAATCACTCCTTTGGTCGAACACGGTGCTGACAGAATCATCCTGTGGGTTTTTTTTACCAAAGCAAATGAAATCAGACATTTAAAGGCCTAATATTCCTCGAAAGAATGCGTTTGTGCCGCAATCTTAAACTAAAATCGTCTTATGATGAGAAATGATTGAATTGTTCTGGTCCGAGCTCGTTAGTACTTGGAGGATGTGATGAGAATAACTCTCAGCTACTACCACACCGAGCTTTAGCTCAGTATCTGTAAAACTGACTGAGATGCAGCCATGTCTGCAGCGGCCATCTTAATCACAGAATCAAACATCAAACAGGACTTTAAAGTTGTTCAAAGCTCAGTTGCCTTTTATTCTAGCACTTATTGAGATAAAACTATGTGTGATTTATTTTCTAGTTTTAAGGAAACAACAGGAAATTAGCTGATAGCCTGGCTTCATCAGTTTATCTGCAAATAACAACTAAATGCCTAAAAACTCCAGTTTGTTATTTAGAGTTTTATTGAGCAGATAATGTAAAAAGTGTTTTTTCCAGTCAAATATCCTCCTCGGTGCAGAGTCAGAGACTGTGATCTTGCTAAAAGTGCGGTTTTAATTAGATGTCACCTGTTTGAAAAAAGGACAATCCTGAAAGTAAAGCTGAGCTACGAGGGAATCTTTTTAAAACGCGCGTGACTCGGAGGACTTATCCCTCAGGTCAGGTTAAAAAGCTGACAGGAACAGAGTGATTCGATTAGAGCTCATCCATCCATCCATCCATCGTCTACAGCTTATCTGTGGTCGGGTTGTGGAGGCAGCAGGTCCAGGAGGGAAACCCAGACCTCCTGGAGGATCCCAAGGCGTTCCCAGACCAGAGAGGATCCAGAATCCCTCCAGAGAGTTCTGGGTCTCTTCCCAGTGGGACATGCCCGAAAAACCTCCACAGGGAGGCGTCCAGATCAGATGAACCACCTCAGCTGACTCCTTTCGATGAGGAGGAGCAGCGGCTCTACTCCTTTCTAAGGCTGAGCACCTTCTTTTGGTCCCGATCTCCTGATTTATTTGGCAGAATCACGTTGTATAAATCAGTTTAAAACTAATGTGGTTGTTTAAGTGTTTTCTGATTGTTATAAATAATCCAAACACGATTGGTGCAGGTCTGAGAGGCTCATCTGCGTCATCTGAAGGACGTGATGAAGATGAAACGACACCAGGAGGTGTTCCTCGGGAGAAAAGGCAGCAGAGATGGTCTCACCTGGCTGTTGAGCATGCTCTGCTGCTTCAGGCGTAGATTCTCAGGCGTGTCGGTCACGATGGTGAAGGAGCTTTTAGGATAATGCCTGAACAAACAGGAAGGAGAAGTCCGAATCACATCGAGCGGCGGCCATGTTTTCTTTTAAAATAATTTAAAATTGTGAGAACAAGTGTTCAAAAAGGATCGTTTCTGTTTGCTTCTCGGAGGACAAAAGCTGAGCGCCATTTCTGCTCACTTGTAAGCCACAAAAGTGACGTTTTAAAGAAATAATGGGCATTTTCTACTGTTTTGCAATGAAAAAAAGTAATTTATAAAATTAACTCTTACAGGCCAGGAACAGAAAATGTGTTTCAGTGTTTTCCTGATCAAATAAATATCACCTTTTAGTAATAAATAACGGAGTTTTCGGAAAAGCAGGATTTTATGCGATCTGTTCACGCTCAGCTACTACCACACCGAACTGTAGCTTAACAGCTAATGGCTAAGAAATCTGCCTTCTGATTGGCCGAGGCTGTTACCGGCGGATTAGACAGGAAGGCCGCTCGTTAACATGGCAGAGCTTCTGCAAATCAAACTGGCTGCCACACATTTCGGCTGATTTGATGTTTCTCACTGACTGCTTTTATAACCTTCAGTTCAGGGTGCGATGTTCGGTGGAAACACTCACATACTGCAGTAGGGTTTCTTCTCAAAGCCTTTGTAGTTGGTCATACTCAGGGCCATCTTGCAGACCTCGCAGCTGAAACAACCTTTGTGCCAATACTGGAAAAAAAAAAAGGAGAAAAAGTAATAAATATTAAGTTCGACATGGTTCTTTTTAAAGCCACAGAATCACCAAACTGAGCGAGGGACAGATGAGGTTGAAAAGATTGTGACTTTACAAATTAAAGACACAGATTATTAATTTAATATTGTAAATTTAAATGGCAAATTTTGTTGTCATAACTGTAAAAAAAATTCTAACAGTAGTTATAAATGAATACAATTTATATTGTGCAAGTTAAGACTGTTTTAGTTGTCACTGTGCCCGTTTGTTTGCAGGTTTTGTATATTAAAACCAACAACAGGTGGGGTAATAAACCTTTGTCACCATCATTTTGTGGTTTGGGAGTTTAGGAACCACTGGTTTGGATCAAAAACAAGATCCTGGATCCTGGCTGAATTGGACTTCCTCTTCAGAGTGGCTGAGCTCAGATTAGAGATTAAATGAGGAGCTCTGTCATCCGGGAGCCGCTGCTCCTCTGCATCGAGAGGAGTCAGCTGAGGTGGTTCAGGCATCTGATGAGTCCTGGATGCCAGGACAGGCACATTCCACCGAGAGGAGATCCCAGGGCACTGAAGGGATTATCTATCCTCTCTGACCTGGGAACGCCTCGAGGACCTCCCAGGAGGAGCTAGAGAGGGAGGTCTGGGTTCCCCTCCGAAACCTGCCGCCTCTGCAACCCGACCACGAACAAGCGCCAGAAGATGGATGGATGAACATCTGAAGTTTATTCTTTGAACTTAATGATTAAATTCATCCTCAGACATCAGAAATTAAAACACTGACTTTGCTAATCAAGTAATTATGCCTCAAATCTGCTATTAAGCTCAAAATTGTTACATTAATCTTATTTTTTTCCATTAACTGACTTTATTTGGTAAGACTAACACACACTTTTGTGGTTCCCCTAAAAACAACAACAGCAAAAAGAAACAAAAGAAGATATCTGTAGTTGGTACTGAACACCGGATGTAGCTGCTCAATTTTCTTGATGTGTTATTTTTGGGGATTGTGCACAAATACAGCCAGCCTTGTCATTTTGTATTGTGTCAAGGCTTCACATTTTACTGCTAAAGATTTATACTTTGTGATTAAAACATTCAGTTTAACAAAGCAGCATAAGAAAACATATCATTACGGCTGTCAATATGAGCATGTTTAAAATATTCTCAGGGATTTATGACATTTTTACAAATAAAAAACAATTTGAATTCTTTGAAGAAATCAAAACTTACATTAAGAGCCCAAATATTAGTGTGATTTAGAATAAATAAACCTTTAACATCTTACCTTATCAAGGCAGTTCAGCTTCTCTGTTGGATAAACTGGCTTTTTGCATCTTCCACATGGTGGATTCATGTTGGCTCAGTGGGTCTTTAAACGACAAAACATTAAAAATATTACAGGATCACTTAAAGAACGTGTACAGGAAAAGTTTCAGCAAAGATGAGCAGGAGCAGACCTTACAGTCCTGGGTTTGTCTGCAGGCATCTCAGTTAATATACTGCGAGGAGGAGCCCGCGGTGCCTTCACTGACCGCTGCAAAAAAAAAAAAACAACTTTAAATTATTTGTAGGAATTATAAATCACCAGAATCATAATAAAATAACATTTGGGCAGTATACTCATAGAAAGGACATCACTGAACATTACTAACAGTCTCTAAGTAGTTATTAGATTTGTTTTATTGTGACCTCAGAGCTTTTGTTTTCTTTTTGGAGACGTAAAAAGGATATACAATAAAGATTTATCAAGATTTGATCAAATGTTTAATTGATCTTTTATGACATATTTAAACTAAACTCACAACAAGAAACACTCTTGCGCACTACTATGCCCTGTTTTATTTAGGTCCTTCCATTATACAAAATATTCTGACTTTTTCTGCAGCACCTGAAGGCGGCGGTATGTGAAAATCTCACACAGGCTTTCAGCGCCGAAAATATGTTTTGGATTTATTTATTTAACACACACACAAACAGAAAAAGTCAAACATATTACTAAGATAAATGAGTAGCTCACAAAATAGGTTGTTTGATCGTTTCTTAGATTAAATGTCGGAACATGGACAGAAACGGGAAACATTTTTGGCGAAATGGCGCCCTCTGCCGGTGAGAAAGAGACATAACGGGTAAATCTGACATGTTGACGTCACATTGAATGTAAATAAAACATTTTAATTATAATAATAATAATAATACCAGAATTAAATCAGTACTAACGTAGTGAAATGTCTTTAATATATCCCCGGAAATGATACCCCAATTATCATAGTTTTATCTTTATAATCATTTCCGTTCATTGGGAAACCGCAGCGGGGGTATAGCTCAGTGGTAGAGCATTTGACTGCAGATCAAGAGGTCCCCGGTTCAAATCCGGGTGCCCCCTCTTTTCTTACGTGGTAAGAAAATTGTTTATTTTGTTTATCTAAACACCTAAAAATAACACAAATCATTTATAACATTTATAAGTAAATTATTTGTTGTTTAGCGTCAATTCAAATATCTACTCAACTGTTGCAGTGTCGCTGGCAATGAATGGAAGAATTAAATTTATTTCATTGTTTTTTTTTACATCGCTCTTTCTTCTCCATTTGTTTGTTTAATTATTTCCAGCTGTTTTTCGTGAAACACGTTTACGCCAGAAATTTGTTGTAAAACACATTTTCAGTTCGTTTGATTCACCTCGGAAGAAGGACGCGTTATTATTATTTATTTCAGGAAGGATTTTGCTCAGAAACTTCCAGTTTTTGATTAAAAAGGGAACTTCGTTTGGTCGCACAATTTGGTGTTACACTTCCATCAATTTGTAAGTCATATATTGGGTTAATATTTGACAGCAAATGCATTTTAGACAGTTGAATTTGATAATAATTTATATATTTTGTGGATAAACTTGCTAGCTAGCTTCTGCTAATGCTATAGCTATGTGCTACCTAGCTAATAGCTAATGAGCTGCCAGTTTTAGAGTCAATGTTTAATGTTTTTAAGACTTAATTTATAACTTACCATACTAAGGTTGTTATATTGAATGTTAAGAAACGTTTACCTTTAGACATTAACTGTAATAGCAGCTAATAAGTCAAGTTTTAATAAATAAAGCTATGAAATCTTTATGCTAACTTTAATTAATTTTAGCTTTATGAGTTGCTAAATGTCTTGCAGTTCTGCAGCGCCATCTTGTGGAAAGACAAAATATAGCTTATAGTTTATTCTCTTGAATTTAACGTTTATATCATAAGTTTTATTCCCCTGCTTTGCCTTCTTAACATTTAAAAACCACTTACACACATCTCATGAGACACCCTTTTTTGTTAAAATGCCAGAATGAATGATTTTCTACCAGGAGGAATATTTTAGTATTGGCACAGACTTGTTAAATGACTCATTAGACATTATCTGCTCTGTGCAGCAACAGAAACAAAGTTAATTGAAAGCATAACATAACATCTGTAAGACTTTAAATATTTGCAGCTGAGACTCTGTCTGGTTTTTGTTGTCTGTATTCGTGTCTAGGACTAGTTGAACACATATCTAGACAAATGTTGCCAAAACAGTCCGCCATCTGTTGTCAGATTTTCATCAGACAGGACAATAATATCCACATTGATCATCAGCTTTTATTAGAAGACATTTAAACAGAAAGGTTCAGAGAAATCTTGAGCACGCAAGAATTCATTCATACATCTTTTCCCCTCAAAGAAGTCCACGTCGGTCATTATATTCACTATCAGTTGTATAGCTAGATAACTTTTGTAGATAAGTCCACCAAGCGTTTTAGGAACAACACTCAAAGTTTCATGAAACAAAATAAAAACTCCATAAAATAGATGATGACAGAAACACGTAGTTAAGTTGAGCTGTACATTGACTTGCAGTATGAAGGCTTGTTTGATTCAATCCCTGACACGTCCTTGCATTGATAGGTTTTGGACAATTACTCATTTACGTCTCGTCAGACTCTCCAACCCTTGGATAACTAGACCCCTGTGAGATGGCGAACAGCGAAAGACACAGAGAAAGCTGACAAGGAGAGCAGGTACAGTAAACACTGTCCAGCCACAAAGGTTGGAGGAAGGACATCTTGTGTCTGTGATCTGCCTGAAAGTTCATATTCGTCCTCAGTCCGCAAGATGGCACCTTTTCATCGCAAGTTTGGACCATTTAGCAGCAGTGCTCAGCTTCGATGAAACCTTCCTTCTCGTGAACCCCGAGCTCGACTTCAGCGTAGCTCGACGGACAGCCTTGGTTGCGAAACTTCATGGAGGGCCAGTAATTATTTGTGCGTCGCTATAAAACAACAACAACAAAAAACGAATGAGGAAGAGCATCATTTAAACTTTACAAACCGTGTGTGGGTTTATTCGTCCTCACCTGCATGAGGTAGAAGGGTGGAGCAACGGTGGGGTGCGTGTTGATGTAGTAAACGGCCAATAAGGTCAACGTTACAAGCAGAACTAATGCAGCAACTACACCCGCTATGATGGCTGTGTTCTCTGTTATCCCCCTGTGGTTCGGAGGAATCGTCTGTAAATCTGGAAAAAAAGGAAAAAACTTACATTTCTGTGAGACAACGTGACTTAAACTGGACAAAGACGTTACTGACATTGACAGTTTTCGATAATGTCAGGGTTTTACTTGAGTTAAATATCACCTAACATTTTGAAACGCAATCATATTGTTTGTTTGTTAAAAAGATTGCTTAGTTTGGATTATTTATTTATTATTTGTGACCGTAAAAGAAAAATCTGTAAAACCCAATTTTTGTTTTGGTAGATGAACAACTGAAAAACTGATTCTGAAGAGTCTACACTGTCTCTGGTAGATGGTCCAAGTTTGTGGGGGATGCTATGGGGGGATGTTATTCTTGACACGAAAGTTCAGAAAAACTTGGAAATTTATGGCACCGTTCCCTTTAGATTTGATTATGTCTGCTCAGTCACTTCAGTTTCTGTTAATAAACTGTCGATTTGATCCAGGAACCAGCAGAAACTCCAGAGACTGCATCACCTGACTCCTCCTCGCTTACGGCAGAGTTTCCTCCTCCTCCACAGATACTCACCTCTAGTGACCGTCTGGTCTTCGGGGACCGCTAAAGAAGGTGTCGGAGCTGGGGACGATTGGTTGAAGGAGCTCATAGATCCCTCAGGTAACGGCGGGTTGTAGTCCTCACATTTACCTTTAGACTAAATCCACAGAAGACCGACAGAAAGAGTGAGGTAACTGCTCACATCTGGTTGGATGAATTGGTGGAGTAGCTCACCTCCTCGGGGCAGTAGTAATCCAACCACTCTTGTCTGTGCCGGTCAATACCGTTGGAGCATCTGAAACTCAGTGATGACCAAATAAGACCAGACAAGTTCTTTATATTTTTTTATGTGACAACAGACGGGGTTTTAGTCTCACCGCTGGATCGTGTTGCACCAGCCGCAGCCGCTCGTTAGGTTGGACGTTAGGCAGAGATCACAGGATGTGTGCTGAAGACAAGCTGGAGGAATCGGGAACACGTTGTTCTGCGGTTAGAAAGGTGAGAAATGAGGCAGGGCTGCCAGCTGTTGGAACAATACTTACTGGGCAGAGGTGTGAACTCAAACGCCGACCCGCTGACGATCTTTGTGGTGTCGATCTCAACGCGATGATATTCGTAGATGGTTCGCCGCTTCGCGTCTTCAGGATGAACGTAAAATATGAGGAAATTTGCAAGCTTAGTGTTTCTCTTTTGTTTAAACTCAAAAAAGTGACAGATTTGTGCTGCTTCCCTCAGCAGTTTGATCTTCACTGCTTTTGGACTAGCCATTAGCTCGTTAATCCAGTCATAATTAAAGTGTTTCTCCAAACTGAGGTTGTTCAAAGAGCTGTCTGCAACGGGTAAGATATTAATTGTTAAATGGACTGTACTTATATAGCTCCTTTCTAGCCAATCAAAGCGCTTTGCGACACAATCTGTGCGCTTGTTTACCCATTCATACAGCACTCTACTACACCTCCACAAAGCTAATCTGAATAAATCACCCTATAAGAGTCTAATCAGTGCTTTAGATCACATTCAAGCACTGATGGGGCACATCGGAGGCAGTATCTTTGACATGTGGCATGTTGGTGCAATCGAACCTCCAAGTATCTCATTGGAGGACGACTACTCTAACCACTCATCCACAGCCGCCCCCAATTGTTCACAACCTTCAAACTGTCTTTTTAAGAACTGACCTGAGAGCTGTGAAGTAGGGATTAATGCCATAAAAGCATCAGAAAGTCCTACTTTAACTGGATGCTCTGTGGAGTTCATTTTCTCCACTGGTACAGGGATCTGAAAGACACAAACAGAGTTTAGTTCTAACATGAATTAAACTGAAAACCTTGCAAACAAGATGGCAAACAGGATGAGTAAGTATAAATAGGAGAACGTACATCTCTGTAGTTGAAAACGATGCTCCCATTACTGTGAAGGGCTGCTTGAAAGGTAAAAGCTCCTTCGTCCTCTCGGTTCTTTAGTCGCACCTTGTCCCACTGCACCACGAACAGTTTCCCTGAGAGGAGCAGGACGGCGAGGACAGCGGTTAGGAAAAGGAAAAGAGAGCTTTCAGACGTCACAAACCCCACAGAAAGGCTCCTACATACCGTTGTCCATGTACCTGACAGTTGAGTTTTGGGAGAAACTGGGGTCAAAGTTGGCCATGAGGGGAGCGACGTACTGGGTTGCCGTCAGCATGAGATGAGTGATCTCCCCCATGAAGATGAACCCTAATGATGGGGGCCGGCAGAAAGAAGCGCCTTGAGATCTCGTTTCAGAAAGCTACTATAAAATATCAGTTTGCTGGCATTGAGCTCTCAAACTAAAGCTGATGAAGCAGCTTACCTCCTGTCGCTACAATTACTTGTCTCAAGTTGTGTCCGTAAAAAGGGAAATCAAAAGAAAGCGCGACTCGCTGCAAAGAACGGAACATATTAGACACCGCCGAGCGTAAAAATGGCGAGATTTGTGACTGCCCCCATCTTACCGATGCCTGTCGGTGTGTGTTGGACAGGATCCTGTGGATTCTGACTTGACTTGTGAACACGTGGTCCAGTTCGATCCACAAGCTTTCGGTTTTTCTGTCCGTCGGACCAAAACTCTGCCATTCATAGTACTTCTGCGAGTCCTCCTGACAAAAAGACATTAGAGATGTGATTAACTCGAGGTTTGGGTTGAAGTATTTTAAGAAAATGACTTGCATTTTTTATTAATTGAACTCAGCTGAGTATTATGTTGGAATTGAGGGGAAAATATAAAAACGAAAGCACTTTAAAAGACTCCTGAAGGCTCATTTTCAACATTTTAAAGCCCTAATCCAGAGGACAGTTTCGATTTATAATAAGGTATTGACCAAAATGTCCAAAACTTTGTCCCTTTTTCATCATAAGATGATCTCAGTTTAAAACTCTGGGATGAGAAGTGGCGGGCGACATGCATTCCTTCAAAGACTGCCAGGCCTTTAGTCGAAATAACTGTTGGTTTCAGGTCTTATTCCAAAAATAGTGTCTCGTTTTTATTTCCTACTTTTTGATTAATCAACAAGTTTAGTTTTTTTGCTCAGTCTGCATATTTTGTTTGAATAAAACGGTCATCATCAGTTAAACTGCATGACATTGATAATATCATGACTAAAAATGTAATTTTTCTTTTTTTTTTTTTTAGTTTAACCAGAGAGGATTAAAGTTGACCAACTTGGCAGTAGTTCCTGTTATCAAGCACCATAAAAAGGTAAGAAAAACTATTTAAATTGACTGTTTTGAGTAAAGTAAAATCCCTGATTCTTTATGGCACACGTTTCAAACTCAAGGCCTGCGGGCCAGATCCGGCCCTCTGTAACATTTCATCCGGCCCTCTAGTCTGGTTCAGATCGAGTCTCTGATTCTTATTTTGCTTAAAAAACTGAGCCTAATTAGTGAAGTTTTCTCTGACAGTGACTTAGAAGCCAACAATATATAGTTTTAATTTCTGTATGATCAGGTTTTTGTTGATGGCTTTTTTAAAAATCTGCTTTAATGTTAAAAAAATAATAAAAAATCTGAGTGAGGTGTAAGAAATGACTGCTAACGATGAGCTTTTTGAAGTTTGATCTATTTGTCTGTGTTCATTAAAGTCTGTTTGCTCTAAATTCTGTATAATCTGTAACTGGGAAAAGGTCATTGATATTTCTATATGAACGATTTGACATAATGCATCTAAAACCAATTAATTTATGTAACTTTTCATAAATATTGGTCGTGATTGGCCCTTGGCTTGGACCAGATTTTGAATTTTGGCCCCCTTGCGTGCCCGGGTTTGACACCCCTGCTTTATGGGAATGGAAAGGATCTGGTTCTGTCTGGTTTGTAAAGACTTTAAACTTGTCTTGTGTGGTCGCTGCCACTGGAGGGAGCTGTTTAGTCATCTTACATAAAGCTGTGACAGCTCAGCTCCCGTCTGCCTATAGATCTCCAGTTTTGACGTATTAATGTATGGTACACTTCAAGGTGACAGAGAGCAATGGTTCTGGGGTTTGGTGTTGGCTCAGAAAGTGGAGCAGTTAAATGCAGAGCTCTCACGGCCTCTCCGGCTGCTCCACATACAGCAAATGACCCACTTTTTTTCCCGTTTTCACTGCCTGACACCAGCCGATTTCCTTTTTTTTTGTCGAGGAGGGTATCTAGCCGAGAGATATCAGATACGTTCCCTGGCATTCCCAGTAAAGCTAACAGCAGCAGGACTTCTCGTGATCTTGTCCAAGTGAGTCATCCGCAGAGGCGCGTGCGCGCACGTGCACGTGCACCCATGGACAGAAAAGCTTGAACAAACAGCGTAAGTTGGCAGGTCCGGGGCTTTGTCTGTTTTCAATTTAAAAGGCAGGGAAATGGGGGGGGGGAAACAGAGCAACACGGTTTATTTGGATTGAATTTTACTGAGGCTGATTTAAAAGAAAAACTGTGTGTGGGACACAAATAAAAACCTCAGCAGACAAACACTGATGGAGCGAACTGAAAATGGCACCGGACACTAAATGGCTTAACCCGTACTTTTCAAAGTAAAAGGCAATTTTCAGCTAAATATTACAAAAAAGGATGTAAAATAGCCGCGTCTGTGCTACAGTTTTATCTTAGGTATCTCCTAACACCAGCTGGACGGATAACATTTAGTTTTTCTGAATTAAAACATCCATCCATCTTCTGCTTCTTGTTCAGAGTCAGGTCCTGGAGGCAACAGGTTTGGGGAGGGAAATCCACACATTCCTTCTCCAGATCCTCCTGGAGGATACCAAGGAGTTCCCAGGCTACATTCAGTACTCCCTTTCGGCATGCTAATACAAAAAAATGTGCATTTAATCATCGTAAAGTTGATTTTTCCTTTTGAGATCCTTCCAAAACACGGAGGTATTAATTTTAAGCCTTATGACCCTCCCTGTTAATGTTCTCATAACACCATTTAACATGTTTTGGTACCACAGCTGACGTATGAAAAAAAACAACAAGTTAGTAGACTTAAATCCAGCCCAGCGTAATGGAAAATGGCCGAACTGGAGGCAGGACATGGAGCAAAGAGCGGATTATTTCCCATCTCACCACGATGCGGGTCATGTTGTCTGGAAGGGTGGTGACATCAACTCTTCCTCTGTGTTGTTGTTGGTTCTGCTGGTCTCTCCTGGTTCTGTGAAAACTGGCCGCTCCTCCGACTGACCTCAGAGCAGTCCCACTCCGTGGATCTAGAGCGAGATATGTGTTACTGTGACTGAGCTGGATCAACACGCACGCAGACTCACACCGAACAAGGTCTGCCTTTTATGCCCCGTGGTCACATCTGCTCCTTGTTAGCGACCCTAATGTGACTCGTATTGTGGTGCAACATATGCACAGAAAGTTAAACCCACATGTAGAGGTCTTGTAGCAAAACCTCAACTCAAACAAATATTTGGAAACTAGACAAAGTGAATTGTCTTTACATCCATAAATCAAAAAGGGGAATAATGCTTCTGCCTGTGTGTGTGTTCGTTTGTCTGGTACCCAAATATTTCATGAACCACCGGGCGGATTTTATTGAAACTTTCTGGAAACAATCATTGGATCTACCTCAGATGACCTCTCGAGACTGCTGAATTCAAGATGGCCACCACAGCCAACTGACCTTAGAAAACACAGAAATCTACTTTAGCCAGTTTTACAGATGTTGAGCTAAAATTTGGTGTGGTTGTAGATGAGAGTCATCCGCAGCACATAATCTGAGCATCTTTGTTTAAAGTTGGGGTCAGCCCTGCTTGTCTGTTAGCGAAATATCTTTTAAACTAGTGGATGAGTTTTGTTAAAGCTCTTTGAAAAATAACCATTGAATCTACGACTGATTAACGTTTGGATTCAGTAAATGGCCGCCACAGCTCATAGACGCTAGCCGACACGAAAAGGACGATAACTCAGTCGGTCTTACGCATATCGAGGTAAAATCTGATGGTTGTTTTTAAAGCGGGATTTGAACTTCACGAGTTGTGTTTAAAGTTGAAATGATGACAATAGTGAAGTGTTTCTTTCACATCTGCTCAACAGATTGTTGTTGGGTGTTTATAATCTTACGTTAACTTATCTATGACTCACTGTTTCGGGGCAACAGTTGCACGATCAGCAGAATGAATTTCTCTGCTTTCGTCCTCCTGAACTTGAAGGATCGAATCCAGGCTGCTGTTAGAACTTCATTTAATCTGATTTTTAGCTGTGAAAAGAAGATTCTTGAGGGAGGGGATGATGAGAACCAGCTTGGAGTTCCCTCTGTCCTTTTTTCTTCCCCCTCTCAACATTTAAACTGTTTTACACTCCCTGTATCACGACCTGCTTTTTTTGTGGGATTTGTTTCATTGGTTTGACTTGGTCTGTTTGTTCCAATTAAGCTTGCAGAAATCAGTGAGCTTGCAGCTGTGTTTTGGCCTTTCCGGCCTTAACATGACAGCGCTTGTTTATACAAATCCACAGGCAGAATAAATGGTTTCTCCAGTTTTTTGTTTTTTTTTTTGCTGGAGAACTTTAGAGACTCAAAGCCCAGAGTCTAACACCCATAACTCTGAGCCAATTCTTTCACCTGAAGTAGTTTGACATCGCTAATGCTCTTGTGGCTTACAGGGAAATCTGCTTCCAGGATTTCACTCCAAAACCTCAAACCAGACAAGTGGAATCAATCATTTTATCATGTGAATGACTGTAATTTATGATGCATAACTTGCTTTCTTAGCTCGCTGGAATGTAAATTGAAAAAAGGTCACGAAGGGCCTTGACTACACACTGATACTTTATTCAGAAATTAATATTTGTTCAGAAAATAACAAAAATTGCTGAAGAAATCTCGTCGGGCCAATGAGTGGTGATTATATCCACAGGAACGACATTGAAATATTAAAGAAAAACGTTCTGAACAAGGCTGGTGATGCTTTATAGACAAAGTTAGCTTTTTTATTTGACACTGATTATCATTTACTCTTAGTAATGATCAGTTACAGCACATGGCCAACGTGTTGTAGCGACAGAGTCAAGACAAATATCGCCAAACATAAAAAAACTCGTAAAAACAGCCCCATTGTCATTGTGGTTTCTGCTGCATGAACAATACACAAAACAACAGTGGACATGTGCAAAGTGTGCACAGGGGAACAAAGTTTTCCATTTTTAAAGATATCCTCCTAAAGACGGCACCATTTCTAGAAATGTGTTCATCCCTAAAACGACCCGAAACGCTGCAGGAACTACACCGAGCCTCTAATCTAATCTCCAGCCGTCGGGTCAGAGGTGAGATCAGAGGTGCGTCTATGACATCATTGTTTACAAAAGGTGGCGTTTCAAGCTTTTTTCACTCGAGATCACACCCTTTAAACATTGTTTTCGTGTGGAAGTGAGGCTGAAACAATTAAAAACAAAATATTTGTGTATTCACAACAACCGTTCTCATGTGGACGGCTCCTTATTGTCATCCAAAACACACTTCAAATAAAGTTCTTTAAACATATTCACTTAAGAAAGTTTTCTTCTCATCAGAAACACTGTTTGCACGTGGATGACAAGTGCAAACGCAACCAAATGTTTATATTAGTGTGAACAAAATCTTAATACTATCTTGGTATGCAGTCAGGAAGATGCTGAGTTTCACTGGAATAAGCTAGTAACTGTAGAAATATATGGTTTTCTTAATAACATTTTCGGGGATTTGTTGTGTTGCTGCAGATCCAAACATCTGGGGATAACGTCTGTTTAATGTTAACCCATCTTGTCTACAAACTGGAGTGGGTGGGGGGTCCAGCCTGGCTCTGTTCACCGCTAACAAAAGCTGACAAAGAGGCTGTGAAACTGCGAACAACACTTCTTTTGTTAAGCCACAGCTCATTGACACCGAGCAAACAGAAGTTTTGTGTCACCAGATGTTTTATTTGGAGGACCGAAGGGGTGAAAGCAGCATCTGTGTCTTGTTGATTTGCTTGAACGCATAGATGTTGATTTGGCTCATCGGCTACCTTACTTCATGACCAACGTGACAAAACATAAACAGGTCCGCCAATCCATCAATGAGCAGCTTTTTGGTAAAACATCTGAGATCTGGTCTGCCTGATTAATAAAGTTAGCCCTGACTGATCTGCTGCTGTCACATTATGAGCTGACGCAAAGCAGCAGGGACTTAATTTGACTTTGACAGCCTTATTAAATCAGATTGTGCTTTTTTCCTTCTATATCTGATCAAAGTAAAGGAGAGTAAACAGATTCAGGGAGCTGACATCCATATCATCTGCACAAGCATTTAGTTTAACCCAAAGCATCGATTAATACCTTGAAATAAAATGTTCTCATTGTGAGAAAGCTCGGAGTTTGTGAGCGTAAGTGTCCTCCGAGTGTGATCCTGACTGATCAACGTTCAGAAAACAGATTTTCAGCTGCTTCTATTCTCTGTTTTCACCGTGCACTCTATGCACTGACACGGCGGGCGCTTTCAAACCCGTTTATGTGATCTTTATGTCAGATTTAATGCAGTTTCTTTGTCATGCCTCTCTTCTAAGCGGTCTTGCTACGTTCCGGCACATTTGATGCTCCTATCTGATTTGTTTTTTTCTTTTTTGCCAATGTCAATGTAAAAATATTTGTAGTTTCAACCACATGGGGTTTATTATTCTCCATAATTTGTGAATCTAATTCTTCAAAGATCTGTCTCATAGTTTTTACCTTACTGGTCTGCTTGATTGCCTCATCATTGGACTGTATCTGGGGCTACATTGTTGATGCAAGATGAAAACGACATGCGACGACCTGCCCTTGTTTATGACCGCAGCGCTCTCTTGGCTCTACAGACTACGATTACCATCACATCGGCGCAATTTTTCGGAAAGCTTGCTGGATAATATTCCAAAAGAGCTGCGTCGTTTTGGTCAACGGGGGAATCCCGCTGGCTGTCCGGGTTTAAAGAAACGTAGCAGCCCCGACTCGTGGCGGCATCAGGAGGAGACTATGGCAGAGAAAATTTCGCCCAGCGCTCCCGTCACTGATCCTGGCCAATCTTCGCTCCCTCCAAAATAAAACGGACGAGTTAAGGATTTATGCAACGTACTCCTTTGAATTCAGAGAGGCTTTTTCACTGAGACCTGGCTCCATGCCGAAGTCCCAGACTCACTGTTCAACTTAGACGGTTCACTCTTGTTCGGGCTGACAGGAACCACTTCTCAGGAAAGAGCAAAGGTGGCGGCATATTTTAATACGCCGTGGTGTTGCCTGTTCTCAGTCAAACATGTCATATACAACAGTGGCACTTGGATTAGGACCATTTTATGGCTATTCGTTGTATATTCGCCAGCAAAGGGCATCGTTTACAACAAAAGTTCCCCGACGCTCCTACCATCGTCCTTGGAGACTTAAATACATGTAACTTGGATAAAGTCCTGCCAGGATTTGATCAGGTGGTCAAATGTACAACAAGGAAACAAAATATACCGGACAAATGGTATATCAGTCGAGACGTAAACCATCTTATCCCCACATGCAAGAGCAGACTGAAGAGAAGGAAGCCTGGGAATAAGGTTCTACATGTTTGGTGTCAGGAAAACAAAGAGGCTCTGGCAGCCTGTTTGGAGCGATGCTGAGGGAAGACACTTTAGACTCATGCACAGTGACAAGTGACTGCATACGTCTTTGTGTTGAGTCAACAACAAGATCTTTGGTGTGTTTATTCAGGTTAAATTACTGCAATAATCTCTGCTTGTAAAAATAAATATCGCAGATGTTATGACTGTCTCAACTCCATCTGCTGACTGGAATCAAACCGTCTACAAGATGGTTTCCAAATGTAAATATAAAACAGTTAGGTGTATGATCGTTCATCATTTAAATCAAGCAGCTCCTAAACTCTGAGCGTGATTGATTTGCACATCTGAAAGCTACATTTTTCCTTTTCTTTCTGATTCCTTATCACTCCGGCTGCCAGTGTTTGGGATTCAGTGTTGTGGTTACTGCTGTTTCTTAGGATCAGAAGCCAAATTGCTTCCTCCCACACCATAGGCTCCAAGATGATGTTTTAAAACTAAAATTCAGGAGAATCGCTGCGTTAAATTCCACCAGCACACTGATATTATGCTCTAAACGTAAAAGCTGCAGGCGACTCATTAATCCCTGATATTAACACTCATTACCAACAAATCTTTAAAGGTAAAACCATTAAAAAAGGCAAATGGACTTCTTATCTTGTTGAAGACGTAGAATCATTTCTCAGTTGCAGCATTTAGACGACATGTCAGGATCCTGTCTGTCTGTAGAGCAAAAACACTGACTTTATATTTATTTTATTTGATAGCAGATAATTGTTTGTTTCACAACTAAGAAATAGCATCCCTTCGTTCCCTCACGTGCCCTAAACTCTTAACTTAAAACCAGCCTATTTTCAGGAGGGATAAGTCATTTTTTTATTGAGGGATCCTGTCCAGGTGAACAGACTGAAAGACCATTTAGCTTTTGTTTCAGCTCAGGAACGTGGCTCTGGCTTTTGTTTTGTCCGTCTTCAGCTGCTGTCTTGCCTTCACGTACGACGAGTTACTCTTATGATCAGGAAAACGGTAGATATATTAATGCCGTACGAGGAATGAAAAAGCACAAATCTGTTATACATTTCTGCAAAACGACAAAAGACAGAGCAGGAGATCAGTGGATGGGGTGAATGAATGCGCTTCATGGCTCAACTGTGTCCTACTTTGATATGACTCCAAACACCCACTGGAAGGTGGCTGCTGCAATGCAGACACATCTGAGGAGGCCGATAAAACGGACACCGGTGCCACAGAGGTGACTCGAAGCAGCGATTCGTAATGATGCAACATAAGGCTGCAGGATGAAAAGGTTTCATTCCCAGTTAGGTCAGCACTCCTGGCACAGAAAGCTCCGTAGGACTCAAAAGCAGGATCCTGTCATTGTGCAGACGTGTATATATAAACCAACACAATGGCTCCAAATTTAGAGGAATGTCAAAATGATTTTCACGCACCTCGTCTAAAAGCAGGAGCCTCGGAGTGCGTGTTTACAGTGGCGTTACTCGCCGCTCGCCATCAGATTCGTCCCGTCCGTCATCTGAGACGCAGGAGTGTCTGGGCCTTGTTCAAATACACCAGGATGTTTTTATTTTCCATCCAGTTTCCACATTCCCCGTGCAGGGTCCATGTGCACATGTGTCTGCCAGACTTTGAGCTACTAAAGTCTTATCAACTCAAATCAAAGCGCAGCTCTTTCTTGGGCTGTTTTTAGATGTTTCCTTTTTTTCTTTCTTTGCTTGGAAATCAATCCAGGCTGGACGAGGCTGGAGATGATTCAAAGAAGAATAGAAAATCAGGCTTTGGAAATTAAAAATTGAAAGCGACCTATTAGGTGAAAGAGTTGCTAAAGATACGAGGAATTATATAATAGTTCTTTAAAAAAATAAAGAAGTGACACTGATTCCATCATAACTAATGCCCTGTACTGTAGATGATTCACCACTTCCGGTGTTCCTCCTCCTCCTCTTCTTTTCTCCTCCTGTTTGATGCCTCCTCAGCTGCTCAGTGATGATGATGATGATGATGTGTCAATCTGACCCAATTAGGAGCCTCATGCTCTGAAGCCAGAGGAAAAAAAAAAAAAAAAGAAGCTTCCGCTGCATCTTGATCATACAAGACTCCTCATTAAAGTAAATCTCCCTCGAGTGTACGACAACCTCTCCAGACTTCATTCTCTTGTCCCATTTTGTCTCTTCGAGAGCCTCATTTAGAGGTTTACAAATTTTTTTTAGGGTCTTTTATAGAGGGTTTACCTGCTTGAATATTTGTAAAGAAAACTAAAGATATATGAGAAGTGACAGGACTGTTACCAGAGGGTGTGCATAACGTGGATAAAATTCAAATATGAATATTTTTTTTGGATTACAAGTTAATATATTTAAAAGTAATTTATTTTTGATCAGTTATAAGAGTTCATTATTCATATTGATTAAGAGTTGTCCTCAAAAACTAGTGGTAGGGAAATGGTAAAGTCTTCCTTCTTAGTTTATTTTGCTGTTTCCAGCCTTTTGAGCCTGGATTTGAATAAATCAGCCATAACTTTATGACCATCTACCTAACGTTGGCTAGAGGTTGTATTTGTGCCACCAGAACAGCCCTAACTTCTCGAGTCAGATAATCTTCTGTATCTCTAAAGCTATGGTGGTCTTTAAATCTTGGAATGTTGCTTGTCTTGAAGCTCTGGGATTTTATGGATTGGTTTTGTTTGTCCATCGCGTTCCACAAATTGCTCCATTGGCTCAGGAGCTGCATAACTTGTGGCCAAGTTCTCACATGAAGCATGTGGTTGTGTTCCGCTCCATGTTGGTCAGGAGCAGTGTTTATGTTGGTGGAAAATGTCAAGCTGGACCACACAAATGGCTGGACCCGAGGTTTCCCAGCAGAACGGTGTCCAAATAATCACAATGATCTCGCCAGCTTAGCGACACGTATGATGGATCTGACCATCCACTGAAAATGGGATTTTTCATTCAAAGCTCTCTGATATTCACATCCCATTTATAGGTATTTTCAGCAGTCAGCAGAGGGCATTATGCACACAATGTTGGTTTTTAGCTAAGCAGCCCAACAAACTGCAATATACTGTGTTCTGGATCCTTTGTATCAGAACCAGCCTTGTTCTTTTGATCAGGCAACATAAGCCAGATTTTGTTCTTCGTGTGCCTCAATGAGCCGTAGCCACTTCCTCACATCACTGGTTTGACTTCCTTGGTCCAGTATTGGTGGGTCTTGACCCCCTCAAGAGCTGTAGTTGAGGACGTTCTGTGACCTAGTCATGTGGAAAAACAAATGTGGCCGTTTATTCTTTGCTTCTTACACGTCAACCTCAAGAACTAAAAGTTCGTTTGCTGGCTGATATGTCCCAGCCATTTCCAGGAGTTATTGTAAGAAGACAATCAAAAATGGTTTATCCACCAAACAGGAGCCAGTGCTTGTTTAGCTCCAGCTCTCTCGTTTCCACCACTGAAAGCTTTAGCATCAAAAAACCGGTGCCAACTCGGGACCACCTCATTGCTGAACCCAAGCAAATAACCACTTTTGTTAGTAGCAGGAGCGTTGCTGAAGTCTCTCTCTGCGCTTTGATCCTCTACAGAAAGTCAGAGCACAACAGTGGGAAGATCAGTTATTCAGTTATTTAATGTGACGTAATGATGTGGCTCCATGTTGGCTCCCTGGCCGTGGGAAACCAAACAGGTTCTTAACTCGAACCAGTTCTAGCACCAGCCCTGGGCTAGCACTGGAACGTCTTTGGTAGAAAACCCCTTCTGATGGTGGTTAACAGCATCGCTAAGGTTAGCAACAAAAACAGGACTGCAGATTCAGGGTTAAAGTCAGATCTCTAGTTTTTTTACTTGTTTAGCATGTACGACATAAACTAAAACAGGGTGTAAAAGTCCAATATGTCAGCAAACATCAGTTTAGATGTGAGTGACTGAGATCCTGTCAGCAGAAAATAACATGTAGTTCATTTTGCTTTTAGCAGAATTATCAGATAACCTTTTGTTGATTAGGTTAATACACTTACTTATGCTGCTAGCCTTTGACCCAAAGAAATCCCAACAAACTATCAGTAAAATATCATAAATTTGGTGCATACAGAAGCTAAATCTGAAATGATTAGTGCCAAAATGTGTTCATTTTTTTGTTCGTCAAATATTTTGGTTTAAGGTCAAAGATTCTTGTCAGCCTGCTGATAAGTAAATGGTAGCATGCTGAAAATATTAGTGAGAATAACTTGTTGATGTCATTTTGAAGCTGCAGCTCGTTGCAGTGCAGATGTCAGCATTCAGCCCAAAGCGGCCCAACCTCTAATTCTCTAGCATGACTTCTCTACCAACCCTTACAGTTTTTCCAAATAAAGTCCATATTGAATAAGCATTTCCACAGACAGATTCCAGCTCACAACTTGATATCATTCCTGAAACAGAAAGGCTCTGAGAGCCAGATTTTGTGGCCAGATCTGTTGGTTTCATCTGAATCACCGTTACCGGCCGACTGACTTAAATGGTCGGCAGCATAAGCAGTTTTGCACAAAATCTTTGTGTAGAGTTGCACTCTGGTGAACATAAACTCTGAAATTTGTCGTGCTGATCAGTTACAGATGTGCAAACTGTTCTGTACTTTGGAGAAAATAGGATGATTTTTATGTAACCATACAGGAGTATTACCTGCTCTGTAAAAGAGATTTAGCACGGTCTAGTTGGCCATGAGGGAGTAAGAAACTGTTCCCTTGAATCAAATGACTAACAGTCACTCTGTAGGTCGTGTGGAGCCATTTTTACTTTTAAAGGGATAGTCTAGTCACTTTTAAGGTGATATTTTGTTAAATAGTCATCAATAATTAGTAGCTTATCAGTTGTGACATCAGTCACAGAGAAAGAAACAAAAGTCTTTGTCCAGGCTAGGCTAATAGTTAGCCAAACGAGTGCCAGTTTTTTCTTATAAAACACATAGTTTCATGTTAAAACAGACGTTGTCCTGATGAGAAAACACAGACAAACTAATCAAACAGTGCAGTTTGCTGGTGTAGATTCTCAGTCATCCAGGCCATGGTAAAATAAAAAAAAAGGTTAAAAAACAAAAACAACTGGACTTCTGTTCTGTAGCTGAAGACGTTTCGCTTCTCATCCGAGGAGCTTTCTCAGTTCAGAAACAGAGAGTGTGGAGTTTACCTTTTAAAGCTGAGATGTGATGTAAGCTGGATAGCTTGCAAATTGTTCTCACTCTCCTAACAATAGAGACAATATCCCTTTTGACTAGATGACATAGAAGCCATTCATGTCAAAAGGGAGAAACCAACATTAAACAGGGGAGGAGGTCTCAGATTCCAGCTTTAGGCCTGATCCCCAGTCAGTTTCACTCCAATCAACCAGAGGGGCCCATCAGTGAGTCAGACAAACAAGGACCCTAATGACCCTCTATTGTTAGGAGAGTGAAAACAATTTGCAATTTAAACAATGCAGTTCAAAAGTGGAGATGTTTAATATCAGCTACTGTAACGTTCTTTCATAGCGGTGTGTTGTTTTTGTGAAATACTTTTTTTTATAAGCCTGAAAAATGATTTCAAATTGTCCTTCATTAGGCTAACTATTAGCCTATCCTGGATGAAAACTTTTGCCTTTTTCTCATCACTTCAGACTCTTTGACTGATGCCACAGCTTATAAGGTACCAGCTATTAGTCAGAACACCACTTCACAAATGACCAGACTACCCATCTTAAAGTGAAGTTATCAGGCTAAGGGACAGCGTCGGAAACGGGGACAGCTGGTCTTCAATCAGTCCTATGTTAGGATGCGTCTGCGGGTCGTCCTCTGCAGAGCGAGGCCCTCGATCAGAGAAACTGGGACCACAGGAGAGGCCAGAAAAACTGGAGCACCACTGATTGTCGGAGGAGGAACAGCAACGGAAGAACGGGGGCTGGCTAAAAATAATGTATCTCCAAGGAGAACAGAAATACATACATGCACATTTACACACACACAGACACACACCGACAAGATGGGAGGAGAATATAACACACAGGTTTAGAAAAAAAAATGCACATTTTGAGACAAACAAAGCAAAATAAAATAAACTTTCCAATTGTAATAATTCTCAGCTCAGCTGCAACTCATTTCTCAACTAACTGGTTGACCTCAAGCATTTCTTCTTTAAAGTGCAGATTTTTCTCTGAATACCAGGCGTTGTTTTTGTTTTGTTTTTTCTTTTTCAAATTAAAGAGCTTTTGGAGCTTTTTGGAGCGGTGTCATCCAGACCCGCGCACACATTTTAACGTGTTTCCTGTAACTGACACAGAGGAATGTAAAGGGCCCTGTCAGCTTCGCACATAAACACACACATTTGCAATTCAAACACAAAAAGTGCCAACAAATACTTTTTCTGCACGCCTGTTGTCAGCGCTTAGGGCGAAGAATTCAGGTCATATAATTTTTTCACCTACATAGAGACCGTTCCGTAACACTTGTTTCTGCAGAGAGTTAGTCACAGATTTGTTATTTGAGGTTAACTTTAAGTTTATTTGGTTTTAGCACCAAAGTTATTGGCTTACCTTGATGCTCCTGAGCCCAGACTCTCCCCAGCTCAGCCTGGGAAAGACAGATGAGGAGAACAGCACAAAGCCCCATGTCAGGACGCTTCTTCTTCCTCCTTACTTTTATCACTCCTCTTCTTTCTCTGTTGCCCCTCTTGGTTTGCGTGAAGAAACGGGGTTGCCTCACTCCTCCTCTCCCCTACCTTCAGTTGGCGTTTCTTCTCCTCCACTCACAGCTGTTTTTTCCTCAATTCAGTCAAGGTTTGCAGCTTTATTCCCTCCTCCGTCTGCCTCTCTTCCTTGCGTCCCCTCAGAGTAAATCTTGTTGTGATGAATCCATGGCAGGAAAAGAGATGACAAACAGCTGAAGTGCTCCAGAGCGAGGTCTCTCCTCTTTGCTCTTTCTTTCCTGCAGTCACTTGTTTTTTCTTCTCCTTGAAGTAATTTTTACTGCATGCTCTTTACTCCCACTTCTCCGAGCTGCTTTATTTCCTTCTGTTTTGACAAGATGCTCCAGGTTTCTGTAACACTTCTCCAAAGAGGAAATATTTATGTATTTCCACCCTTTTTTTTTTTCAATCTTTAAAAAAAAAAAAGATGTCAGAGTTGGGAGGAGCATGTCTCCCCCACGTGGAAACATCCTGAACCATAACAAGTGGGATAGATAAGAAGTTTGCATTTTCCCTTTGGAAAGAAGCCACGATCAAATAATCAGGATTTATAAATAAATAAATAAATAATAGACTGCAATGATATGTTGACCACCAGGAAGTTAATCAACCACAACAACGATGATAATCATGTTACTTTTTTAAGCTAAAAGGATAAATATTTGCAAGGATGGATAACAGAAACTGGTTGCACAGTGGAACAGTGGTTAGAGGTGTCACCTCTCAGCAAGAAGGTCGCAGGGTTGATACCTATCTGGGTGGAGTTTCCATCTTCTCCCTGCGTGCACGTGGGTTTACTCCAGGTTCTCCAGTTTCCTCCCACAGACCAAAAACATGCAGGTTAGGTTGGTCCCCAGGTGTGAGTGAGAGACTGAATGGTTGTTTGTGTCCCTGTGTTGGACAGGGACCTGTCCAGGGTGTCCCCCGCCTCTCTCACAGTGACTGCTGGAGACAGTCCTGTGACCCAGCAGGTAAAGAAACTGGATGGATGACAAAAAACAGCCACATAGAGCTCCTTGATCGACATCATTATTTGATGCTTGAGCGTTCAAATCCTTTTTTTGTTGGGCGTTAACAAACTAAAAATAGAAACTTTAAAAATAATGAAGTTTTTGTTTTACTCAGGGGGAATCATAAATAAGATTAAAGATTAAATAAGGACAGCATATCACCTGCTGCCTTCCAAGACAAAGTTTTAAACTAACATCTTCTGAGAAGGAAAGGTAAAATATTTTAGTTAAACTTTAAAATGACAACATGCACAAGATCACGCAACAGAAGATCTTTTAGCGCTCGGAGTATGTGTTAACAATGACTCTCAGCTACTACCACATCAAACTTTAGCTCATTATTGGTAAATTATTGCCATTTTGTGTTGGCTGAGGTTGACTAGTTGTGACAGCCATCTTGAATTCCTTTTTATTCCTTTTTATTATCCAAGTCTGTACAGGGGTTCATGAGATATTTAGCTAACAGAGAGCTCTTGGCTTATGTGTTGGGGATCACTCTGAGCTACTACCACACCAAATCTATAGCCATTTTTGTCAATTAGTTGTGGCTGCCATCTTGAATTGGGCTGACTCCAAAAGTTCATTAGTTGCAGATGTATATCCAGAGTTTCATTAAAACACGTCCAGTGGTTCATGAGATATTTTGCTAACACGGCAGACAAACAAGTGAGTGAATTAAAGATGACAAACAAACATTTCAACACAGCTCTTTCAGAGAAACTTTTGCTTCTGCAGCTAATTCTGCTTCAGTTAAACATAAACGTGTTTACATTTTTAAAATTTATGACCCTATTTGACTTGTCCCAGTTCAGTGTCCACTGGTCGTCCAACTGTTTTTAAACCGTTTCCTGGGAAATGAACCCTTTTGGAGTTGAATAGATGCCAGAGTTCACGTGGAAGAGTCGATATTTGCTTCACAGTTACGAAAAAAGAGAATACAATGTTTGCTTTATTTGGAGCGACATGTTGGCTCTTTCATCATCTGAGGGAAAATCTTATGGAGCGGTCAATAAAAGTTTAAGGGGCTTGAAAAACTGACCTAATGAGACGCTGATGCTGCGAGAAAACAACAAAGCTGTCATCACTGCGCCAACTTTGGCTCTGTGGTTTCAGTCGGAATCGAAAAATAAAATCATGTGGTACCGATTGGAAAACAGAGTCCGCAAAAGATCATCTATAGACAATGAGGACAGCTAATATTGGAGTTCCCCTTTTTTGTTTTTAAACAAAAAAATAAAGAATCCCCCAAACACCAAACCGATCCTGTGTTTGGCATCTTACGTGACGTGTTTGTGGAGAAACACTTCGAGTGATTGATGCGATTATTGAGTATCAGTGACCCCTGTTCCAGATTTTACTCGTGACCTCTTCTTCTTTCACCCCTTTTAAAAACGACACAAAGAAGAAACTGGGCTGTTTCTCATTATGGATGGAGTCAAACTCCTTTGTCTTGTTCCAGTTGGAAACAGGTTACAGAGCAGAATTTAAGCTCAAACATCTGACACTAAAATAAAACTTATCTATGTTTTTTTGGAGGTTATGTTTAAATATAAGGATTCAATTTTTTGCATGGATTTAAAAAAGAATACCTGACTTTCTTCACAATGACGTCATGTGTGAACGACCATAAATAATCATCTAAGATCAGATCTGAGTCAGTGATGAGCAGGCTTAGAAAAGTGTTTGGAAACTGACAAAAATAATTAGTTTTCTTTGTGTACAAGGACTTAAAATTTATTATGCATCCAGCCTACAGGGGGCGCTCCCTGTTTTCTGCTTCTTGTGTCTATTATAAGACATGTCACTTTAAATATAGTGTTTTTCATTCTTTCTTTAAATTGTTTAGGACTTTCTTCTCTTTTCTAGCATCAGCACCAGTCACTGATTATAGGTGAGCTTTTGGTTCTGCCTGATTCTGTTATTCTGTCATTCTTCTTGAACATCTTAAAATATCTTCTCACAGACAACATATATACACATCCATCCATCCATCCATCCATCCATCCATCCATCCATCCACCCAGACTTCCCTCTCCCCAGCCACTTGGGCCAGCTCCTCCGGGGGAATCCCAAGGCGTTCCCAGGCCAGCCGAGGAACATAGTCCCTCCAGCGTGTCCTGGGTCTCTCTCTGGGCCTCCTCCTGGTGGGACGTCACCAGGGAGGCGTCCAGGAGGCATCCT